>NW_026706334.1:0-169605 GCF_029867415.1 Vicia villosa | reverse complement strand
GATTACCTGGGAAGCGTAGATAGCGCGAACTTCTTCAACGTTAGGGTTTGGAATGTGTTCGTGTTCACCAGACCGTGTGGTGGATTGGAGCTTTAGAGCAGGTTGAAGAACATTGGAAGATGAAGCCATCGGACGAGTTTTGAGAAATTCAGATTTGAAAAGTTTGAAGATGTTGGTTCCTTTGTTTGATGAAGAAGACGGAGAAATAGGAATGAGAAGTTGTAAAAAGAATGCAAGTCCAAAGTATTTAAAGGTTTAACGGAAATCCTTTTTTAATCTTTTGGGTAAAACCCAAAGGACACGTGGCGAATGATGATTTAATCCAATGGCGGTCGAAAGATTCAGCCTTACTCCTAGTATATAGGAGTAATGATCAGGAAGTAAGGTCAAGGACGTGGGAATGTAAGTTATGAGAAGACATTTTGAGAATGACAAGACGTTTCGGAAACAGAGATTATCAATGATTATGACGTTTAGTCAGTAGTCTTGGAACTATCAAAAATTTAATAAGAGACGAAATCTTATGATGGCAAAAAACGCCTATTTCTGTTGATCTTCGAAACAGGCATTTATTGGGGGCAATTTGTTAGCTGAAGATTTCGTTGAACAAATATATGTGCTTCGAAGGAGCGTATGATCGAAGGCAAGGTGGTTACTGATGACCATCTCTGAGAAATATAAAATGGCTACTGATGGCCATGTTTCGATAGCAAGAAACGTCTAAGTTTTTTATGAAGGTGATGGCTACTGAAAGCTATTGGAAGGACATATCCTCGAAGACTTAGACAAAATTTATAAATTTGCTTAAGTATTATTATTTAGCGTGTTTGTTAGTAAGTGTTTATTAACATACTGCCACGCGTCGAAGATGGACTCAGGCGGGAAGATTTGAAATTCGAAGATAGTTGCGTAACTGCTTATTCACAGATGTCATCGCTGGAAGTTCTTATGAGAAACGTGGCAGCGGATTAGCGTAGGGCCGTTATGGTCGAAACTAGTATAAATAGGAGTTTTTTATGATAGAATTCCGTGTGTTCATTTTGTACAAATCACTCACATATTTACTCAAGTATCAAGCGTTAACGAGAACGAGTTCGCTGAGAAAATGTACGTATGACACCACCATCTTAATACATGAGTATTATCTTTTATTGCTTTTCGTTTTCGAATATCTTTAAATTCTTGCATTCTATTTACTTCTTGTCATTTACATTACTGTATCTTTACTTTCATGTTATTTACTTTCATGTTATTTACTTTCATGTTATTTACTTTCATGTTATTTACTTTCATGTTATTTACTTTCATGTTATTTACTTTCAAGATCTTTAACAGTTTTATGTTTTAAGATTCTTTACATTTAAACAGAATTGCCTGTTACGTTATCTGCGTTGTTTACATTTTAAAGTCATAATCACATATAATCAAGTCATCACTAAAAGTGTATGTTTTCAATCGAATAACATTTGTCGAAGACAACGAATCATGAACATGGTTCTAAAGAATATTGATAACAATCTAATTGACTATGTGTCCTAGGATCAATCTAGTCGATCCTGCGAGTAACCAAATCATATTTATTATAGTTTGGAGGACTAGCGGTTGTTTACCGGAAATCACCGTAAACAAGTACGCACCCATTTGAGGTAAGGCTCCATGGGAATAGAGTTCCATTGTCCTAAAGTCTTGCTTTCTACTTTGTAGACACTGCCCCAAGCATGTATAAACCTTCGTCGATATCTTTGGGAATCATCTTCGTAGTCAAACACAATGCCATGGATAATCATGTCATGAGGACCGTTTTTTCGTGCATATCCAAATTGGCGCAAAGCTAAAGAGGGGTTGTAAGTGATGCCTCCCTTAATGCCAAGGAGTGGTACATTAGGGTACTCCCCACAATGGTCAATTTGAGTGATGTCTCTTTGAAAGAAGTTGTTCCACCGGATATCTGAATGAGACAGACATAATCCTGCGAGACCATTGCATCCTTTGTTCGTTTCTCAACACTGATCGGGGAAGGTGTAATGTAAACCATCTAGCCAGTAGTGGTACACAACACATAAGAGTTCCTCGTTTCTTCATGGTACGAGTGTGTAAAGAATGTAGAATGTCTCCCAGCAAAGTAGGTACCGGATTGCGGTTTAAGAAAATGTTGATAACGTGCACACTTATGAACTGGTCGGGATTAGGGAATAAAACGAACCCATAAATTAAAAGAGCCACAACTTCTTCAAAAGCATGGTAACTTCTGTCTTTTAATAGTGATCGAGCCTTTCCCATTAAGAACTTAGAAAGCAAACCCTTGACTCCACTCTTTGTTTCCCAATTGGACTCGATTTCTGACTTTCGTAAATGTAAGGCAGCAGCAATGATTTCAGGCTTTGGAATCTTTTCTAAACCAGTGAAAGGTAATTGATCTCGAACAGGTAACCCAATTAGTTCAGAGAACTCTTCCAAAGTGGGTACCAGCTGGTAATCAGGAAATGTAAAACAATGATGTTTGGGATCAAAGAATTGGAACAGGACTCGTATCATGTCTTCTTCAAATTTTGAGGTAACCAAATGGAGTAGGTGACCGTGCTTTTCGATGAATTGAGCATTTCTGGGAAACTCTGATATTAAGTCCTAAAGTTCAGATGGTACTGTTGAGATGTTGATCCGAATATAATCTCTGGTAGCGGGAGCCATTACCTGCAACAACAGAACAAAGGTAAACTCTTCGATCCTTGAAATGATTAGTGAGAAAAATGATATGTTTATGATGCTTATGATGTCATGATGTCAAACATGTGTAAAACACAAACAAATCAAACAATAGCCTTAGGTTTAAAGGCTTGCACGAGGTTCATAGGTGATACCCTCCCCATTGAAGTTGAGTTGGTTTAAACCTGTCTTAAAATGGTATTCAGGTTCTATGATCCTTGGAGACAACATCTTAATACGGCACTCGGACGGCCGATCAAAACATTCCTCGAGGATAACCAACTTTGATCAATTTCAAAGCTAGTCACTTAATAGGCCACAAGTCAAGTTCAACTAAAAGTTCTAAGACAAATTAGTGTTTAATGACATTTCGGAAGCCTAACATACTCCTTGATCGTTTTCAAGGGATATCAGTACAAACCAAAGTGTCGCACTAACGGTGACTACCAGATCAACCGTATCGGTACATGCCGTACAGTTTCCTTGGTTTATTGTCACATACTTAAGGTATCTCGAGATTCGGGCTAGAATCTTTCACACAAGTAAATTCAATACCCAAACAAACCTTTGAAAAATAGAGCAAACAAGACAAACAAATGAAAACACCGAAGTGATCTAAACTCTAAGGTAACCCCTTTTGAAAACATTTTGTTTTTTTTTAATATCCCCATCAGAGTCGCCAGTTCTGTCGTCCTCGGTTTTTTTCGTGGGATACGAACTGACTCTTCTTTATTTTTAAGTTTGTGAAAATCAGAGAGTCGCCACCGACTTTTATTTTATCCAATTAAGGAAAGGTTTATAAAAGAAACAGAAAAAGACCTTTAAGAGATTTTGGGTTCGGGGGTAGGTTATACAAAGGGAAGGTGTTAGCACCCCTTTGTATCCATGGTTATCCATGGGCTCTTAATTGCTTAGCTCACTTGTTTGAATCATTTGTCTTGCTTTGAAATGCTTGTATGTGGTTTTAAATACCTTTGTAAATTAACTTTGTAATGATCCTTGTGCGGATGTATACAAAGTGTTTTATCTTTCGAAAGATGTTTTGAAAAAAGATCTTTAACTTCGTAATGATCCTTGTTTGGATATATACAAAGTATTGTCTTTTTTTTTGAAAGTTTTGTTTTGAAAAACAGTGATATGTGAAACGTTTGTTGTTTTGATTTGAGCAAGCAATTAGGAGATCTACCCTAAGTTCATAAGGTCCTTTCCTATTTTCTTTTAGAAAATTTTCTTTGACTGGATACAGAAAGAAATTATTTGAATTGTATTTGGAACAGTAGAATTGATTTTGAAAAGAGTAACAGAGGGATTACCCTAAGAGGTGCAAGTGTGATTGTGTTTTATTTTCAAATATTTTTGTCTTTGAAATTAGTGATCTAGCGCTTCAGTTATTATCTTTGACATACACGCAGTTTTATATGTACAAAAATTAAAGTGCGGGAATGTAAAATGCGGAAAATAAATCTACGCTATTACATCGATTGTGCGAGAAATGTAAACTACGCTATTTACATGAATGTGACAACCTATACACTTATCTATGAATTTAAATTGCAATAAGATAAGAGGAAAATATTTTTGGATTTTTTGATGGTTGATTTAAATTAAAATTAATGCATAATTAATTTAATTAAAAAGCTAAGAATTAGAAATAAAATTTAAACCTAAAGAATTAAGTCTAAAATATGTCCAAATTGTGTGTCAATTAATTTTAAAATGAAATTAATTTTTTTGGGATTTTTGAAATTGTTTTGGAAATTATTAAGTTAATTAATCAATAATTATACAAATAATTTCAACTTAAAGAGAAAAATATTCTAAATATGTACAAAATTAGTCCATAATATATAAACTTGATTTAATAAAAAGAAAATATTTTTACTGATTTTTTGATAGGTTAGAAATAATTAAAAGATGAATATAACAATATTATCTAATTAATTAAACAAAATATTTCAATTATGAAGAAAAATAAAATATTTTTGTGTTAAAAATTAATACAATATTTTATCAACCTAAAAATATTTTTTATATAATTTTTTGATTTTTAAAACTATTTTAAATTAATTTTACAAAGAAAATCAAATAAAATAGAAAATACAAAATAAATATAATCTGGTGTGGTGCTATTCTGAGGGAGCATGGTGTGGTTGCGTGTTTTGGTGCGTTAGATCAGATTACTAGGAGATCTGATGGTTTTGATTGGAGGTCACATGGTATGCATGCATTGACTGATCACGTGGGATCACAAAGACTTTTAATTAGTCAGTTGGGTCCCACTCTGCATGCGTGGACGAATAAAAAAGGTGAGGGAGCGCTGACTGGTTGACTGGCCAATGAGGAACGCACGCGTGGAGGTCAAAATTTCAAATCCACTATTCATCTTCTTCAACCTTTTACCTATGGATTTAGCTGCGGATTTAGCAGCCAAATTACCTGCGGATTTTCCCTTCTTTTTCCATGCTTCTTGGAACCTGCAAAAACGTGAGAATAAATCCACAAGAACAACCCAAATCCACTAAATGGCATGCTGGGAGTTCATTGGTGGTGTTAGTTTCGACTGAAACATCCTCCATCTAGGAAAACGAAAGCTTCACATGTTTGAAGCTCAAAAATGGTGGAGCTTCAAAACCACGTTAGGGCTTGCATGTAACCACCCAGATCTATTCTATATCATGCTATGAGTCCATTCAAAGGGTTAGTTTGCATTATAATTAAGTGTGCATAAGAAAACGAAAGCTACATAGTTATGAACATGAAGATGATCGTGCACATGTTTGAGGTTGTTTTAATCACATGCTATGGTTCAATCCTCACCTATGATGTTATACAAGAGTGATAGAATGATTATTTTGTATTGATAGTGGCTGGAAATATGAAAACGAAAATTACAAGTAGTTTGGTATTTTTTTGAATATTTGAGAATTTCTTGGCTATTCTTTGATGGATCTGTTGTGTGTGTGTTACTACTGAAGTATCCTAAGTAATATATAAGCAATAGAGTGCTGCAAACTTAAGCTAAGAAGCTTTGATTGCTTTTGAACTTTTGGTTTTTTTAATATTTAAAAGTTTGAATTCTTTGGCCATGGCTTGATTTTCTTCATCCCTCTTGCTCTAGGCCTGCCATGTACTTCTATGCTGCAGAGTTTGGATCAACTTTGATGGCTCATGCTAAGGACAAAAGCCTTGAATCATTATCTTGCACCATTTCTCTTTTAATTTAACTTTAAATGGAATAAAATTAAATTAAAAAAGAAATAAAAATGCCATGGGCCTCAAGTTGGTCGTGGGAGCCCTTTAGTATCATTAGAAACATGTTTGGATCATGAATACTTGGCCTCTTTTGAAAAAAAAACATTTTTTATCAATGTTGGTTTCATGCATTTTCCCAAAAAATAGCCAACTTCAACAAGGCATATCTCCCTCAATTTTGATCATATGAAGGAGTTCTTGTGCTTTTTAGAAACCTCAAGAAGTCCTCTACAAGCTACTTTGGAAACTCTTTTTCATTTGGAGAAGTTATCTTGATGTTATGGCCTTTGACAAAAAACAACTTTTTGTTGACTTTGAAAATGACCTGTAATGTATGAGCTCATATTTTTCAAATGGTAAATCCAATGACCATGGGATCAATTGAATTTGAAAGATAATTGAATTTCCTTCAAAACAAGCTTTGGTTGGAATTTTTTGAATGAACGAGGAGAGAGTTATGGCCAGTCAAAGTTCAGTTGACTTTTTAGGAGAAAACCCTAATTTTGAATCTTAGGGTTTTGTTGATTTCTGATCTTTTCTTGATGAATTATGATCAACCATTGATCAAATGATGAATCTTTTGACAAAATATGGATGTTGACAAAAAATTTCATTTTTGACTGTCTGTTGACTTTTCGGTCAAACTGGTCGTCTGTTGACTGTTTGAGCTGCTGACTGTGCAACCGAGCGAATTGAAGTTTGAAAATTTTTCTGGTGGTACTTTGAGACATATGGAGGTCCATGAAATCCATTGGAGGTCTCAAAAAACTTGTTCTCCTGAAAAAAACAAAAACCCTAGTTAGGGACTGTTTGTGTAGGAGACAGTTAAGCGTACCTGATTTTTGTGCTGTGTTGAGTCTCTGCTGATCATGTGATTATCAGAAGACTTCTAGAACAAAAATCTTGGAATTTTTAAATGCAAAAGATTGACTTGATTGATGGTACAAAACACGGAGAATCGTGCTGTCAGCGGGTTTGACTGTTAACTGGCTGTCCGGGCATTAACGTAATAGTTAAAGTGAAAACTTAACTGTTAAAGTTAATTTTTTCTTTTTGTTTTTTTGTTGTGTTAATGGTGAAAATTTATTTACATGAGTTGTTAGAAAAACACAAACATAATAAATAAATAAATAAAATATACCGTACGCGAACAAAATTACCGATAATAATCTTGAAAAATATTTAATGCACAGAAAAATAAATATTTAACTAGAAATAAACACACATAATATTATCTTGATAATTAAACTACAGTACGAAAGATAGTACAATATTTAATACTGACAGTACAAATATTACACAATGTAACGAACAGTACGACAAATATAATGAACGGTACATTATTTGAAAGCGAAAGATACGACAAACTTTAAAAATGACGATTAAAAACCCATGCTATAAATAACAACATATAGATGAACGGGAGTGTAAGCAACTCAGGTCCGCATTTTTCAGGGCTATGCAGACAGAAAAAGGACATGATCACCACCAAAACAGTGATGATCATAAGAAAAAACGTATCCATCCACTTTGCCATTTTTGTCGGGGAAGAAGAGAAAATAATTATGAGGTAGAAATTTGGGAAATGAGTGAAATTTGATGTGAGAATTTATGGAAAAATGAGGGGTATTTATAGAGTGAAAAAGAAGGATAGAGACGTTGGGGAATGAAGTAATACCGTACAAAAAAGGAAAATTTGAGTGGTAGTAGGATTTGAAAGAAAGTGTATGGTAGGGTTTGAAAAGAGAGATGTATGGAATAAAGTTAGGATTTGATTTGAAAGAAAGAGATTTGAAAAGAAAGGAAAAGATTTGAAAACAATAGTATAATACAAAAATTAGTGGGAAACAAAAACTAATAATAATTTAATTGTTACCAGTACAGTCTGAATCCCCGGACTCTGCGCCTGCAAAAATTTAATTTTGTACCAATTGCGTCAGTACTATTTATCTGCAAATAAATCTCAAATAAACAGCGTGTGTAAAGTGACAAACAATACTTGGCGTTTGTGTAAGAATAAATTCAACAGCGAACCCAAAATACCGTATAAGAAATATTCTAAAAACCGAGTATTCATAAAATCAGGATATTTATGAAATAAAATCCAAGATTATATGAAACTCCCAATTTTTTAGACAGAAGTCTGCTGCCTTCTTTCTGAAAAAAGATGCGGGCAAATTTTGGGGTATAACAATCCTGAATAACCATCCAAGAAATAATAGAAATATCTTCCGGCTAACCTCTCTAACATTTGATCCATAAAGGGTAATGGAAAGTGGTCTTTTCTTGTAGCTTGGTTCAACCTCCGATAATCAATACACATAGGCCACCGGGTCACCGTTCTCGAAGGGATCAATTCATTCTTTTCATTTCTCACAACCGTCAATCCACCTTTCTTCGGAACTACATGCACCGGACTCACCCATTCGCTATCAGAGATAGGATAAATCATCCCCGCCTCTAATAACTTCACAACCTCTTTTCTAACCACTTCTTTCATTGTCGGGTTCAATCGCCTTTGAGGGTGTGCCACGGGCCGAAATTCATCTTTTAACATAATTTTATGCATACAATAGGCCGGACTAATACCCTTGTAATCGGATAAAACCCATCCTATTGCTCCTTGATTCTTTATCAATATTTCTTTCAATCGATGCTCTTCCTTGCTAGACAAGCAACTACTAATAATAACCGGCTTAGTGAAATTGTCACCAAGAAAAACATATTTCAAATGAGACGGTAACACATTCAACTCCACCTTTGGTTCTTCAACTTTAGGCTCATCTTTCAATTCTTCAATTTGAGTTTCAAATGGATTTATTTCATCACTTGCCTCAAGATTTCTTAAGCAATCTTCAATTTCTTTCTCTTGATCTTTTGTAAGCACTTCAAGAGCTTCCATCAAAGTTTTCTCAAGAGGAGTGTGAAGGATAGAAAAACACTTAGAGAGGGGGGTTTGAATAAGTGTAGTTTTAAAACTTGTAAGATAAAAACAGTTTGCACAATGATTTTTATCCTGGTTCGTTGTTAACTAAACTACTCCAGTCCACCCCCTTGGAGTGATTTACCTCACCTGAGGATTTAATCCACTAATCACACAAGATTACAATGGTTTTCCACTTAGATAACTTCTAAGTCTTCTAGAGTATACTGATCAGAACCTGATCACTCTAGGAACAAACTGCTTAGATACCCTCTAAGACTTTCTAGAGTATACTGATCACAACCTGATCACTCTAGTTCTTACAAATTAATGTAAACAGATTCTTATAAGAGTTACAATGCTTCTTAATAAGCTATTATCACAACTGTGATTTTTTCTCTTAAGTTTAAGCTTAGTGTCACTAATATATTACAACAGCAATGTAGTGAGGTTGAAGATGAAGTTTGAGAGCTTTTTGAATTTGACAGCGTTTCTGTATGTATGCACAAAGTGTTGTATTCAGCTTCTCATCAGAACTTCTATTTATAGGCGTTTGAGAAGATGACCGTTGAGAGCATTTAATGCTTTGCGTGATTCGTACATCATTGCATTTAATGTTTCACTCTTTTGTCAACTACCTCGAGCCTTGCTTTCGCTGTGTCTACTGACGTTGCCTTTAATAGCTACTAACGTTCCTTTTGTCAGTCAGCGTAGCCTGCCATCTTGTACTTGCTTCTGATCTGATGTGTGTGTAAACAACGTTTGAATATCATCAGAGTCAAACAGCTTGGTGCAGAGCATCTTCTTGTCTTCTGACCTTGAAGTGCTTATTAGCGTGATACCATGAGAGCTTCAGTGCTTCTGATTCTGATCTCAAGTCCTTCTGATGCTTCCATAGACCATGTTCTGATTCTGCTTGACCATCTTCTGATGTCTTGCCAGACCATGTTCTGATGTTGCATGCTGAACCTTCTGAGTCAGTGCTTCTTGCGCTAATTTTGTGCATACTCTTTATATAATTCCTGAAATGGAAATTGCATAGTATTAGAGTACCACATTATCTCATACAAAATTCATATACATTGTTATCATCAAAACTAAGAATATTGATCAGAACAAATCTTGTTCTAACAATCTCCCCCTTTTTGATGATGACAAAAACATATATAAATGATATGAATTTGCAATTAGAATATCAGACGGCTAAAGAAAATTACACAGTTATAGCATAAGCATATAAACATAGTGTGTGAATATGTCTCCCCCTGAGATTAACAATCTCCCCCTGAGATAAATAATCGCCCCCTGAAATAAATACTGGAAGAAATTTATAAATAAAGGACTTCCCTGAGTATTTTCCATTTTAGTTGAGACGATCACATATGCTTAGATCTTCAGAACATTCATAGCTTCTGCTTCTTGCTTCCATAGGACAGCTTCAGAGCTTTGAATTTCTTCTTGAATCATTGCATGCTAGATTGTATCAGAACATTGTTGAATGTACCAGTGCATCATCAGAGCATCTCTACATCCTGAAATGTTACAGAACAAACTACACGACAAAAGTCAGAGCATGAATGAATCAGAACATAAAATATGTATCAGAACATATAAGGAAAAAAATGTGTTAGAGCATATTCTATCATCAGAATATCATAACATTCTTCCTTCTTGCTTGTGATCTTGAAGCTTCACAGCACTCAGCTTGCTTCACTTTCCATGAGCTTGTTTCCATACAGAATTGCTTTTCCCCATGTCTTTGCTTCTCATGTTGAGCTTTTAAGATTGGCTTCAATCCTGCAAAACACTCAAAGACACAGAACTTGCAAATTCTTGTTAGAAATGTGGAGAATTACTCCCAACAACTGATAATATAAATCAGATCATTTATCACAGTTTCTCCCCCTTTTTGTCATAACATCAAAAACACAAAAGATTCAGATGAAAAACAAAACAATATGAGAGAAAGATAAAAGATTTTCATTCATTGGAAATAATCAGAAGATACACGGGATGAGAAGATAGATGCACAAAGCAGATGCAAAAAGGAAGGAAACAACTAAGACACAAAAAGACTAAGACGAGCCTAGCTTAGACATAAACCTTAGTCATGAATCCTAGCATTGCTCTTAGACTGCTTCTCCATGAATGAGCGAAACTCATCGTTGACAACATCTTGCTTGTCCATGTGAGAAGCCAGTTCAACTTGGTTCTTCTGAATAACCTCTAGAGTCTTCACCAGAAGAGAGGGTTCACCAGAAGAAGCTTCACAACTTCTGTTTAGAGGGACAGCAATCTCAACAGCAATATCCATTGTGAGATCATCATCATGATTTTCCTCAGCAGGAATATCTCCAACAGGATGAATCTCAGCATATGCTTCTTCCCTAGAAGCATCTTCTTCATACTCAGGAGCAGGAAGATCAGAATCTCCATTCTCAAGAGCTTGAAGAATGGCAGCAAGATTCCTTGGTGGAGTAGGACCTTCAACTTCTAGAGGATCAACAACTTCTGGAATGACCATATTGGGGGCCTTCGAAGAAGGATTCTCCCTCAGAAAATCAAACAGCCACTTGAAGTCTCCAGTCAGAACTGGATACTTAGGTCTCCAAACCACAATCTCCCTGCAAGGATTATCCAGCAATTCATCAACAAACATCTTTTCCTCAAGAACTCTCCTATTTCTGATGGGATGATAGTATACACCATCATCAGCTTCTAGACGATATCCAGCATAACCAGGTGCAGCAGCCACTAGTCTCTTCTGGACTTTCATTGCTTCAACCTAAAAATCCTGTCGAAAGCTTCTCCAAAGGTTTCTAGTAGAAACATCATAAAGATCATTGAAGAAGGCATCTCTCAAGAGATCCAGCCTATAGACATATTCATATTTGAACAACTCCAGGAAGATATGAGGTTCAAGTTCAGGTGGGTTGAAGGTGAATTTGTAGTCAGGGTAAAGGAGGCAATATGGATTGGATTTTTTGGAAGGTAAGGGATGGGATAGAGAAGGTGGGGCTGCTGTGATGGATGAAGATGGAATATCTATGGGGAGGGTTGATGAGGATGGAATATCAGAAGGTGTGGGAGGATAGACATTTAGTGGAGTGGGGTTCAAAACAGGTGTAGGAAGAGATGGTTGGGGAGGATTTGGAATGGTGAAGGTGTTGTGAGGTTCAGAAGGAGGAGGTTGGTATACTTGCCTGGGAAAATTTTTAGTTCTTTCAGCACGGAAAGACTTCTTGATGCGCTGCTCTTGATATTCTTTGGAGTTTACTTTGACAGGATCAAAAGTGACCCTCTGCTTCTTGGCTTTCCTGGCTTCTTCTTCTTGAGCCTTTCTCTTCAGCCTTGCTTCTTTCTTCTTCTGATCCTTCTTCTGTAGGTCAACCAGAGAAGGAAGAGCTCTTCCACGAATCCATGCAGGATCAACAGAAGATTTAGCTCTCACAGAAGCTTCCAAATAACGCTTAGCTGCCTTGTTAAGTTCTTCTTAAAACAAGGAAGCAAAGCCTTCAACCGGAATTCTTCTGGTCAGAATATCTGGGAAGATTACTGGAGCAGAAATTACATTCGGAATAAGTTCCAACCTTCGCAGATGAAAACCATTTATAACGTGCCCTTGAATGACACCAAAGAACTTGGACGTTCCAATAGTCCTAAGGGAATCCAGCAGGTCACTTTCAATCAGAATGTCAGAAATCATTCTGGTAAAGTGAATAGAAGTTCTTGGAAGGTGAGGAAACTTCTCACGTTCTTCATCTCTTGACTCTTCAATAGACGTCTTCAAATTCTGAAAAAGAATACTGGAGATGTTGAGTTCAATTCTTCTTCCAATGCAGAAGAGGGTATATTTATGATCAGGACTAATGTATGTGGAGGAGAACGATCTTCTTCTATGATGGAGAGATTGATTAGTGGTTTTTACACGTTTATTTACCGTTGATTTTAGTCGTCTTTGCTTTATATTGTCAAGTGTTTTACTTCATTGTTCTACATTTTATGCTTTGGTTGTGTATTTTACTGTTTGCAGGCTCAAAGGAATAAATCGAGACAAATCAATGCGAAAAAGTACAAAAAGGGGAGTTTCGAAGGATGTGAAAAATCAAGCTACATGAGGTCTGACACGACCACCTGTGTCACCTGAAACTGGCCGTGTTAGGATGAAGCGTGTCCAAGAAAATGCAAAAAAGATGAAATTCACGGGGCTAACACGGCTCGTGTTAGCAAGTGTGAAATCTGGAAATTTTCAGCATGTTTCTCATCGTGACAGGTGTGTAGTATTTTGATCATAACTAGAGCTTCGTAACTCGGGATGACGCAGTTCCAGTGGCAAAATTTCGCTAACGAAAAGGGCTACAACTTTGCTGAAGAACTCAAAGCCAAATTATGAAGTTAAGGGCTAACATGGCCCGTGTTACCTAACACGGGCACCCGTGTCAGCAGTGCTGGGGGTGATTTTGAAAATTTAAGTTCAGAGGGCCAACACGGCCACCCGTGTTGCCTGACACGGGCAGTGTTGGCTAAAACTCTGATTTTGCTGATTTTTGTGATTTTTTATTAAGTGTTGACCCAAGGGGGTATTTTGGGTACTTCCAACCAACCTAAGTGAGTTTGCACTATTTAGAAGATTTTTAACGATGAATTAAAGGACTTTTTGGCCAAGAGAAGACACAATTGAAGATTGGAGAAAACAAGGGTTTGGGAGAGAAGAAGGTCTTCATGAACGGAAGCGATTGAAGATCAACTTTCGTCTCAATTCTTGTAATGTATCTATTTTATATTTTGTTTTCTTTGAACAATATGAGTAACTAAACCCTAATGCTAGGGGGCGTCCCTGCTTTGATTCTGTAATGATTTTGAATTCCTGAGTTCATCAATAGATTTGTTTTCTTATTCAATTTAATTGTACAAGGTTTTTATGCTTTCTTTGTCGGACCAACAAGATTGATTTACGGTTAACAACCAGCTGGACAGCGGTTGTTAAGGTTTTTGTACGATTAGACTATAGTAGATATCACCTAGGACTAGGGATACCCTATAGTTACCGGTTAACTCTTGATAACATAAAGGCTTGATTTCATGATAATTCTCTAAGGACTTAGGATTTAGGATGAATGTTCAAAGGTTTTCCCACTAAGGACTCAGGGGAAAATAATCTAAAGGGCGGTAATTAAAGGTTATGAACTTGTTGAAGAGATCTAAATCCAAGGTTATTACAGGAACAATCACACACTATACCCCTAGCATAATACTCATATTTGTGAAAAAGCCAATTTACTTTTCTGCTTATTTTAATTATTGTTTAGTCACAATTTGCAAACACAACCCCAACATTAGTTTTTGTTTAATTAAACTACAATTTGAACTCGATATTACTACGCAGTCCTTGAGATCGACATTCGGGGAATTTCCCTTTTATTACTACATAGGCAAAATAGTACACTTGCTATTTTACCGATCAAGTTTTTGGCGCCGTTGCCAGGGACTGCCAAATATAGAGTTTTAATTTTAGTTCAATTGAAATTTTGTTGCTCGTCAACTAAAATTTTGTTTTCAGTTTTTGTTTATTTGAATTTGATTTTATTATAAAAAAAAAAGAAAAAAAGTCTGATTGTTTTTGCTTCATGAATTCTTCTATACTTTGCTACTAACAAATTGTCTGAGTTTTGTAGCTATGTATTGTTTTGATACATTGCCACCTGTATCTCCTGCATGTTGGTCGTCTGATTCAGGAGTCACCTTGGAAGAGGCGACTAAATTTTGTAAAGCATATAAGAGAGAGGTAAGAATCCTTATGAATGAATGTAAGGAAGCTAACTTTTATCCATATAGGTTTATTTGGAGAAAGTTAGAGTTGGAAGAAGAATATGTTGAACCAGAAGAAAAATGCATAACATCAGATGAAGAGGATGCAGTAAGAATAGAAGAATTTGAGGTAAAAAAGAAATATGGGGAAGAAGAAATAAGGAAACTTGAAGATGATCGAGTTTTGGATAAAACCACAAATTTAACAATTTGTGAAGATGTGGTCACCTAACAAGAAAATCTTCAACAAGAGAGTATCCCCAAAAACTATTTTTACATCAAGGCAGATGAAAGACAAGAAATTGACAAAGTACTGGAAGACATTTATGCCTTGTTCAATAAAATCAAGCTAAAATGGATTTGGCAGCAACATCATCAGTACTTTAAGTTCATGGGATTGCTACCAAACAAAGGAAAGAAAAAAGATGATGTGCTCTTTGTGTCATATATGCCACCCTAACAAGGGGAATGGATCGTCGAGCCATGCGACGTTAAACGAAGCGCTTCGTGGGAGGCAACCCATGCTTTTAACAACTTATTTTTCTTTTTGTGTTTGCTTGTTTTTTGTTTCAGGAAATAAAAAGGGGGACTTTCTGGTGAATGCTAGGAAGCTGCAGTTAGAGTTGCACTACCCTCTGTGAGTCACCCCTCTCGGGCTTGTTCTGAAACATTGGGGCCAATGTTTAGTTCAAGTTTGGGGGAGGGTTTACTCTTTCATTTTTCTTTTTATGTTTTGTTATGATGTGTAAAACCAAACATTGAGTTCTTCCCAAATTTTGACCGAAATTTTAATTTTTGTTGAAGAGTTTTGATCTTAAAGAGTGATCGGGAATAGTATATAGAGATGAAGGGAGGATTGTTTGAGGACAGGAAGTTCGGAATAATGTGACAAGAAGAGGTTTGTTTAAACACCCTTGGTTCCCTAAAAGAAATACGAGTCTAACATGTAAATTTGTACCATAGTACTTGTCTCCTGAGAAGTACTCCTCGAGTAGTTTATTGATACAGTCTGGCATAATTCAGATTCACATGCATGATGACTGGTTGAGAAAAAAATTGATAAAGTTGGCACCAGATGATGAAAAGGCGGTAAAAGGCAACTTGCTCGCTAAGTTGGGTAACCCTCACTCGGTTATTCAGCCCAAAGGAGGTTGATCCCCAAACATCGTCCAAAAAGGACAATATATAACTGCAAAGTTTGAAAATTTCATCGGTAATTAAAAGTAGCAAATGTTGCTCGTTTGGTGCCTGAAAAAGAAAATAAAAAGCCTTGATTCGTCTCACGCATGTGATGATCATTATAAGAAATGCAGTGCCTTAATGTGATTGTCCGAATGAAAGAGGAGGAAAATCGGAAAGAGACTTAAGTGCAAAGCATAGTTGGAGAGGTATCTCAAAGGGGAGCTTAAGGTTTAATGTTCTAGCAGAAACTCGTCGCGTCATGTTAATACCGGACCAACTGTTTCTTGATCAATACAAACAGATATCTCACGTATGAACACCGGTGCGCCTGGAAGGTCATTTTCTCTTGTAATTTTCGCTTGAGGTCAAGCAACAGTTTAAGTTTGGGGGAGTTTGATCAGTGGTTTTTACACGTTTATTTACCGTTGATTTTAGTCGTCTTTGCTTTATATTGTCAAGTGTTTTACTTCATTCTTCTACATTTTATGCTTTGGTTGTGTATTTTATTGTTTGCAGGCTCAAAGGAATAAATCGAGACAAATCAATGCGAAAAAGTAAAAAAAAAAGGGGAGTTTCGAAGGAAGTGAAAAATCAAGCTACATAAGGTCTGACACGACCACCTGTGTCACCTGAAACTGGCCGTGTTAAGATGAAGCGTGGCCAAGAAAATGTAAAAGAGATGAAATTCACGGGGCTGACACGGCTCGTGTTAGCAAGTGTGAGATCTGAAAATTTTCAGCATGTTTCTCATCGTGACAGGTGTGTAGTATTTTGATCATAACTAGAGCTTCGTAACTCGGAATGACGCGGTTCCAGTGGCAAAATTTTGCTAACGAAAAGGGCTACAACTTTGCTGAAGAACTCAAAGCCAAACTCTGAAGTTAAGGGCTAACACGGCCTGTGTTACCTAACACGGGCACCGGTGTCACCTAACACGGGCACCCGTGTCAGCAGTGCTGGGAGTGATTTTGAAAACTTAAGTTCAGAGGGCCAACACGGCCACCCGTGTTGCCTGACACGGGCAGTGTTGGCTAAAACGCTGATTTTGCTGATTTTTGTGATTTTTTATTAAGTGTTGACCCAAGGGGGTATTTTGGGTACTTCCAACCAACCTAAGTGAGTTTGCACTATTTAGAAGAGTTTTAACGATGAATTAGAGGACTTTTTGGCCAAGAGAAGGCACGATTGAAGATTGGAGAAAACAAGGGTTTGGGAGAGAAGAAGGTCTTCATGAACGGAAGCGATTGAAGATCAACTTTCATCTCAATTCTTGTAATGTATCTATTTTATATTTTGTTTTCTTTGAACAATATGAGTAACTAAACCCTAATGCTAGGGGGTGTCCCTGCTTTGATTCTGTAATGATTTTGAATTCCTGAGTTCATCAATAGATTTGTTTTCTTATTCAATTTAATTGTACAAGGTTTTTATGCTTTCTTTGTCGGACCAACAAGATTGATTTGCGGTTAACAACCAGCTTGACAGCGGTTGTTAAGGTTTTTGTACGATTAGACTATAGTAGATATCACCTAGGACTAGGGATACCCTATAGTTACCGGTTAACTCTTGATAACATAAAGGCTTGATTTCATCATAATTCTCTAAGGACTTAGGATTTAGGATGAATGTTCAAAGGTTTTCCCACTAAGGACTTAGGGGAAAATAATCTAAAGGGCGGTAATTAAAGGTTATGAACTTGTTGAAGAGATCTAAATCCAAGGTTATTACAGGAACAATCACACACTATACCCCTAACATAATACTCATATTTGTCAAAAAGCCAATTTACTTTTCTGCTTATTTTAATTATTGTTTAGTCACAATTTGCAAACACAACCCCAACATTAGTTTTTGTTTAATTAAACTACAATTTGAACTCGATATTACTACGCAGTCCTTGAGATCGACATTTGGGGAATTTCCCTATTATTACTACCTAGGAAAAATAGTACACTTGCTATTTTACCGATCAGAGATCCTAGAATAATCTCATCCCAAACTTGGTAGAACGGCCTCAACACACCAGTTTGATGAGATTCAATACCAGTAGCATTAGATATTTTTCTATCAACCTGTGGCCAACAAACTCTGCCATGAAGAGGACCAGTACATCCTTCTTCATCAGCCAGGTTGTACAGCTTCCTTATCAACTTTTCAGTTATCACAACTTCATGCCCTAACACGAAGGAGATGATTGCAGTTGGGGTAACCGTTGCATGAGCCCAGAAATCTTTCACTAGAGCAGGATAAATTGGTCCAACCAATCTATCAGGGTAGTTTGACCAGCCTTGAGCCATTGTCTTTGCCTCTGGTTTGAAACCATGTACTTTTAGATTTTCAAAATCCACTGAAGATTCACAAAGAACTTCCATTTCTGATGTAGGAATGGAACAGGTCTTCAATGGAGCATACCCATACTTGCTAAAAACCAGATGAGTAGAAGACATTTCTGCTTGGCTTGATGAACTTGACGAAGGATTCATGGTGATATACTGAGATGTAGTCACAAACTAGGGTTTATGCGATGAATGAGAGATGAAAGAGAGGGATGAATAAAGAGAGAGAGTAAAAAAGTTGAAATGAAAGTGAAGATGAGTATATAAAAGGTTGGATAAAAGAAAATAAATAAAAAATGCAATATGTTTTAAGTGAAATGATTACAGAAAAACATGACATCAATTTGCACTTAATGAGATATAACGTTAGGAGAGATAAAGTGAAAATTTGACATGATTTGCACAGTTACCTAGGGCGGCGTCTCCTCAACTGCACGCATGCTTGTCCAAAAATAGTGAACACGTGTTCATTTTCTGGAAAACTGATGACAGCTGTTTTACTCTAAAAGATATTCTGAATCAACTTAGATAATGAAACGTTAGTAATAACAGAATCAGAACTTCTAGTTGATCATTATCAGAACTTCTTATAAAAACATAATCCCAACACATTTCAGAACTTAACCATACGTAAGACCTTCTCATCGTCTCATTCTGGGCATAAATCCATACTGATATTCTTTAGAATGAACTTAAACCTATCTTCAGCAAGGGGTTTTGTAAAGATATCAGCCAATTGATGGTCTGTATCCACAAAGTTTAAAGAAAGAACACCCTTCTGAACATAGTCCCTAATGAAATGATGTTTGATCTCAATATGTTTAGCTTTGGAATGTAAGATAGGATTCTTAGATAAACATATGGCAGAAGTATTATCACAGAAGATAGGAATGTTACTCTCATATATTTGATAATCTTCTAGCTGACTTTTCATCCAGAGCATTTGTGTGCTACAACTAGCAGCAACAACATATTTTGCTTCTGTTGTTGAGAGAGCAATGGTAGCTTGCTTCTTGCTGTACCAGGAGATCAGGTGACTTCCAAGAAATTGACAACTTCCAGAAGTACTCTTCCTTTCAATTCTATCTCCAGCATAGTCAGCATCACAAAATCCTACTAAGTTGTATTCTTTAGATCTTCTGTAGACTAAACCAACATTAGTAGTACCTTTCAGATACCTCAGAATTCTCTTAACAGCAGTTAGTGAGATTCTCTAGGATCTAATTGGAATCTAGCACACAAACAAACACTGAATAAAATGTCAGGTCTAGAAGCAATTAAATATAGAAGAGATCCAATCATACCTCTGTACAACTTCTGATCTACCTTCTTACTTACCTCATCCTTACCTAGGACGCACGTTGGATGCATAGGAGCTTTGGCTTCTTTGCTTTCAGAAAGATTAAACTTCTTCAGAAGTTCTTTCACATACTTCGTTTGATGAACATATGTTCCATCAGAAGTTTGATTGATTTGAATCCCAAGAAAATACTTGAGTTCTCCCATCATACTCATTTCAAATTCAGCCAGCATAGACTTAGCAAACTTCTTCCCAAGTGTAGCATTAGATGTTCCAAAAATAATATCATCAACATAAATCTGAAAAATTAAAATGTCCTTCTTAGATGTTTTACAGAAGAGATTCGTATCCACTTGTCCTCTAGTGAAACCATTGTCCAGAAGGAAAGAACTTAATCTTTCATACCAAGCTCTAGGAGCTTGCTTCAAACCATACAATGATTTCTTTAGTTTGAAAACATGTTCTGGAGACTTGGAGTCTTCAAAACCAGGAGGTTGGTGGACATAGACTTCCTCATCTATATAGCCATTTAAGAAGGTACTCTTAACATCCATCTGATACAGAGTGATGTTATGTTGAGTGGCAAAGGAGATTAATAAGCGAATAGATTCTAACCTGGCCACTGGTGCAAAGGTTTCTGTATAG
This sequence comes from Vicia villosa, assembly GCF_029867415.1. NCBI lineage: Eukaryota > Viridiplantae > Streptophyta > Magnoliopsida > Fabales > Fabaceae > Vicia > Vicia villosa. The sequence continues at coordinate 149,456 of NW_026706334.1, read as the reverse complement.
TCAATACCTTCTTGCTGACTATAACCCTGAGCCACCAGTCTGGCTTTGTTTCTTACCATTTCTCCCTTCTCACTAAGCTTGTTTCTGAAAACCCACTTTGTACCAATGATGTTGAATCCTTTTGGTCTAGGAATAAGATCCCATACATCATTACTTGTAAACTGATTAAGTTCTTCTTGCATGGCAATTATCCAGTCTGGATCTTCTAGAGCTTGATCAACGGAAGTTGGCTCGATCAAGGAAACAAGACCTAATTGACATTCTGCATTGTTCTTAAGGAATGCTTTTGTTCTGATGGGATCATCTTTCTTTCCAAGAATCACATCTTATGAGTGAGCTGAGGTGAGTCTAGAAGATCTTCTGACTGTTGGCTCTTCAGAAATTCTGAGATTCTCTAAAGATGCAGCAACTTGATCTTCTGATCCTTTGCTTCTGAGATTTTCAGCTTCTGAAACTTTGCTTCTTGGTTCTTCAGCTTCTGATATATCAATATCTATATCTGCAAAATTCTCAAACTGCTTTGGTTTTTCAAGACCAAGCTTATCATCAAATCTAATATTGATTGATTCTTCCACAACCAATGTTTCAGTATTGTATACTCTGTAGCCTTTAGAGCGTTCAGAATATCCAAGAAGGAAACATTTTTGTGCCTTAGAATCAAACTTACCAAGATGATCTTTAGTATTCATGATGAAACAAACACATCCAAAAGGATGAAAATATGAAATGTTAGGCTTTCTGTTCTTCCACAATTCATAAGGAGTCTTATTTAGAATAGGTCTTATAGAGATTCTATTCTGAATATAACATGCAGTATTTATTGCTTCTGCCCAGAAGTGCTTAGCCATATTGGTTTCATTGATCATGGTTCTGGCCATTTCTTGTAGAGTCCTATTCTTTCGCTCTACAACTCCATTTTGCTGTGGAGTTCTAGGGCAAGAGAAATCATGGGCAATACCATTTTCTTTGAAGAACTCCTCAAAGAATTTGTTCTCAAATTCACCACCATGATCACTTCTGACCTTTATGATTTTGCACTCCTTCTCAGATTGAATCTGAGTGCAGAATTCAAAGAACACTGAATGAGACTCATCCTTGTGTTTTAAGAACTTTACCCATGTCCAGCGGCTATATTCATCTACGATGACTAATCCATATTTCTTCCCTCTGACAGATGCTGTTTTGACAGGTCCAAACAGATCAATGTGCAGAAGTTCTAACGGCCTAGAGGAAGAGACAACATTCTTAGATTTGAATGCAGGTTTGTAGAACTTGCCCTTTTGACATGCTTCACAAAGAGCATCTAATTTGTATTTCAGATTTGGGAGTCCTCTGACCAGATTTAGTTTGTTAATCTGAGAAATCTTTCTCAAACTAGCATGTCCTAATCTTCTGTGCCAGACCCATTGCTCTTCAGAAACAGATGTCATACCCCAAAATTTGCCCTCCTATATTCAAATCAAAGGTTCCTCATTTCATCTCCAATAACTCAAGGCTAAAGGGTTCTTCTCAAGCAACTCTCTCCTAATTGAGGGTCTCAAAACTAGGGTTTGCAGGTTATCAAAGGAATTTGATTTTCTAAGGTCTCAAATGGATCCCAAGGTATCTCATATGTCTCAGAGTATCTCCATGTCAATTATCAATCTTCAATCCCAAGGATTTCCCATTCAAATGCTCAGATGATCAATAATCGACTATGTTGACCTAAAAGTCAACTATAGTCAAAATACAGTCAAACTTCAAGATTTTTGGTCAACATCAAGTATGTGAGGTTATATTCATCATTTGATCAAACACTGATCATGATCCATTAATAAAAACTCAGAAATGAACAAATTTCAAAAGTTCAAATTAGGGTTTTTTAGGAAAAGTCAACTCAACTTTGACTGGGCATAACTCTCTCATACTTTATCAGAAATTTCTCACTCAAAGCCTATTTTGAAGGAAATTGGATTCTCTACAACTTTGTCTCTCACAAGCCAAGGCCAGAAATGCTTCATTCAAGAGATATGATCCAAGAGATTATAGTTCCTCCAAAAAGTCAATAAAATATACCTTTTGGGTCAATGTTCATAACTCGAGCACGGAAGCTTCAATTGAGATGAAACAAAAAATTTCATTTAGAGGACTCTCTAACCTTTCCAAAAACTCCAAGAACACTTTCATATGTCAAAAATTGAGCAAGATACAAGTTGTACAAGTTAGGCGATTTTGAGGAAATGCATAAGATGCAAAGTGAGCAAGTTTGATTATTTTGACTAATGGGCCTAAATTTTGGATTTCTAACATGATTCTAACCTCACATGAGACCCATATTTCCATTCTTGTGATTCCCATTATTTCTATCCTTTTATCTCGAAATTTATTTATTTAAATTCAATTTAAAATAAATAAATAAATAATGGGAAAATATCTAAGGAATGTTTGCATATATTTTTGAAGGGAAATCTTGATCACAATATCATTGAGATTAGTTTGGTTTGATGATAGAAAAATATTGGATAAAAATAGAAAAAAATCATGAGATTTTAATCAATTTTCTTTCTCTCTTGATAACCTAGTATCCAAGCCCAAAAGAAACCCTAAGAGAGACATATATATTCTAAAAATAATTCAGGGAGAGGGGAGGACGAAAACTAGGGAGAGAAACCATATTTTAAGCTTCCAAAGCTAAGAGAAAATTAGGGCACACAAGGGAATATTCATTGGCCACTTTCAGTCCATCCTAACGATTGAAATCCCTTCCTGAAGATCCAAGGGGTGAGAACAAGCCAGGAACCACGCCCAGAAACACTTGAACATTGCATATCGTGATTGGTATTTTCTCTTTTATTTTGGATTTCGTATTTCACTTGCATGGATATATTAACCTGAGCTAACAATACCAATGAGTTCATGAGGCGACATAGACCAGGTCTGGACCATTACATGGAAGCTTTCACGCGAGAACTGAGTTGTGCCATTGTTGACTGTGAGTTTATCTCTTCTGTCGTAGCGCATGATACAGCGATCTATAGGCCAAAAGGACGTCACCATCGAGATCGCAGCCCTCGAATTAGGTTAATAAGGTACTCTTGGTTCGTTTATTCTTCGTATTTCGCAGGCTCTAAATTTCTCCTCGCCGGAGAAGATGAAGAGGAACGCCGTGGGTGGTGGCCGGAATCGCGTGTACTGATTGGTCCAGACGTGGCAGCGTCACATTGGCTCAGTCCCAAGGGTTGAGCGTTTGACTTCCTGCGTGGCATAATGGAGAAAGATGATTGGCCTTGGTTTTAAGTTGTGGGACCCAGTTCTCGTTTTCTTTGACTATTTTTAAACTAAATTCATTTATCTATATTTATGGTGTTGCGTGTAAATGTTAAACAAAAAACGTTTCTAGTACAGGTGGTGAAGCTGAATGGAGATTACCCCAAAGACCAGGGTTCGAACCCTGTGAATGGCAATTATTTTTTACTAACTCCTTGGTTACGTTTGCCTACGGATCCAGCGTATATGCTCACTGCGCACTATCATGAACCCTCAGTTCTCCACCACAGGATCTCCTATGATTCAGATCTAACGTACAGGGGCTGCAGCTCCATCATACACCCCCAAGAAGCACCACACAGGATAATACGCCCAGGTTTATTTAATTATTTTTATATTATTATATAATTACTCTTAACTATTTTATGTATATATGATTTAATTTTTCAAATAAAATTAATAGTAGAATTAAATTAGGATTAGGTTTATAAGTATTTAGAATTATTTTCCGATTATATTCTCGATTATTCGACTATTTCGATTAATTTGTTTAATCAGCTTTAATTGTTAAAGATCAAACAAAAAATCCTAGAAGATTACCAGGGCATTAGGGTTTATCCAATCCCATTAGTTTTTTTGCCAAAATAATAGGATTTAATTTATTATTCGCTTCGATTAAATCAATTGATCGTGGTGGGTAATAATCAATTAATTGTTTAATTAATTAAAATGATATTAATTCAAATACATATTATTCTGCTAAATGGTTTTAACCAAAGCTATTGGTTACGATGATTAGCATTTTCCCTTTATCAAAATTCGTTATTATTTGTAATCGAATCTATCGATTATGAGGAGTAACGATAATTAAAATACACACATTTGCTATTCATGATAATCGAATCTATCGATTATAGTGGTTAGAAATCCTCCCTTCAATCCGTTAGCCATGGTAATCAAACCTATTGATTATTTCAACTAATGGTAACAAATTAAAATCAGGGTTGTACGCCCAAATCTAAAACATTCGAACACATCAAACCTAAACTACGGATTTTCATCCTTTTCAATCAGGCAACTCAAAATGCCTTGCAAACATCACAAATTCAAAACTACGATAGGCCATTCAAAAAGCCTTCAAACAACCTCATACTAATTCAAAGGCGTACAACCCTGTGCCCGAACTACGTAGACTCTGATCCTCCATAAGGAGGTACGTAGGCACTTGGCAACAAGGCGAGTCCCCCTCCTCCAAACTCTAATCATGTTCAATATAATTAGCCTTTACACTGTCTGTTACCTTTCTTTATGTAAGCCATAAACCTGACTTTATAATGCAAACCTTAGGAAAGGGTTGAGGGTGCCTAACACCTTCCCTCGACCTGAATATAGTATCTTACCCTGATCTCTTAACTGCGCGAGGTTTCCTATTCGCCTTGGTAGAATAGGTGGCGACTCTAAAATTTATATTTTTAGGGCAGGTTGCTACAGCTGGCGACTCTGCTGGGGACACACTTAATGGTGAATTACTATACTCCTATAGGTTTTGGCAGGGTTTAGGTTTGAGGCAAACTATTTAGGTTTTTGGCAAACTTTTTAGGGTTTGGCTAATTTGCCATTTTAGGGTTATGATTTTTTTTTATAAATATTTAAATTCTATTTATTTATTTATTTATTTATTTATAATTTCAACTGTTTACATCAGTGTAAATAAATACCAGTTTATTTAAATACATGCTGTTTTACTGTATTTTTTTTACAAGCAGTTGGATTGTGAGGTTAGTTCCTTTAAATATTTAAAATTTTATTTTTTATTTATTTATTTATAATTTCAGCTGTTTACATTAGTGTAAATAAATACCAGTCTATTTTAAATATTTGCTGTTACTGTATTTTTTATTATAAGTGGCTGGACTTTGAGGTTAGTTTTTTTATATTCAAAATTAAATTCATTTATTTATTTATCTACATCTTTATCTATTTACAGTAATTTTATTTATTTATTTTTACTGTAATTTAAATAAATATTTGCTTATTTATTTTTATTGTTGTTGATATAATTGCTGCTGTTTATACTGTTGGGTATATAAATTGTTGTTAAACCTAAGTGTGGGGGTTATCCTTGAGATCAGGGGGGACTTGAATCGCCTACGAGTCTCATTGATAATTCCACTCGGAGTGGGTTGAATATTCGGAAATGTCCAAAACGAGGCTTGACTTTGTTGAGGGCAGGACTGGATATTTAGCTGATCTCTCCGAGAACCTACCCCAAAAATTCGAACCTCATGGATAAAATGAGTTGTTCTAAAATCCGAAGAGATGAAAAGTCTCGGAGGCTACGAACGACCCCATGAGACCCGTGTCTAGGACATACCAATGGAAAGGGTAGGCTCCCTAAAGCCGCTACGTCGAACCTATGAACCTAGGACTTTTGTGCTTCTGTGCTCATTATATGTTTATAATTTATGTACTTCGAATATCTATGCGTTTCAATTCTGCAGGTATCCCTACGTGTTCCCTAACCCATGGGTACTCTAATTCCAACTACGTGTCCTTCCCACGGAGGACATCTTCATTTAGGCACGTTGATTGGCCTCCCGATGGCCAGGAGACTTAGTGACTGTCATGAACAGTCACCCCGCGCCTGCATCTACGCACTCCCTAGCCTGTAGGGACTTTCCTTTTATATCCCTGTATTTCTATAACTACGCGTCCTTCCCGCGAAGGACATCTGTATCAATGCACGTTGATTGGCCTCTCGATGGCCATGAGATTCAGTGACTATCTTGAACAATCGCCCCGTGCTTACACCTTTTACCCCTAGCTTGTAGGGATTCTATCTCTAAAAAAAATCGTGTCCTTCATACGAAGGACATCTGTATTAATGCACGTCGATTGGCCTCTCGATGGCCATGAAATTTAGTGACTGTCTCAAACGGTCACCCCGTTCTTCCATCTACGTGTTCCATAGCCTGTAGGGATTCTATTTAAAAAATCGCATCCTTCGCACGAAGGACATTTCCATTCGTGCACGTCGATTGGCTTCCCGATGGCCATGAGACCTAGTGATTGTCTTGAACGGGCACCCCGTGCTTATATCTACGCATTCCCTATCCCGTAGGGATTTTCATTTTTACATCTTTGTATTGTTACAACCACGTGTCCTTCCCACGAAGAACATCTTCGTTAACGTACATCGATTGGCCTCTCGATGGCCATGAGGTCAAATGACCTTCTTGAACGGTCACCCCGTGCTTGCTCCCGCGCATCCCCTAACTCGTAGGGTTTTGAATTCCCATTTATACATCTTTCATCCCCAGCCTGTAGGGATTTCATTTTCTCCAATATCGTCCTTAGATAGGTTGTGTTCCACACAGAGAACCTTCCAACGAGGGATAACTTCGTAAGTACACGTCGAACGACCTCTCGATGGCCATGAGACTTGGTGACTGTCTTGAACGGTCATCAGCTGTTACTTTCCACGTACCCCTTAATCTAAGGGATTCCCATTAACGTGTCATAATATCAAGCTCGCACGTATGTCATTAGGGTCTAATGTCTTCCCTAAATCCTCATAAGCTATCCATAGGATTATATATGTTGCACGTTTGCATTACATGTAAAGAGTCACCATGTACAAGTCCTTTGCATACGCGTGCATTCGCATTTTCATGCATTCATACATTTGCATTTCCATCTTCGCCCGCATCCATACTTACCATGCTAGCCGGTTTCCTACAACTCGCAAAGAGATCACAAATGTCGCACGCTCGCGAAAAAATGAAAAGAGTCGCCACCAATATATTTATCCCATAAGGGAAAGGAATATCAGAAAACCTGGCAAAGGAAGGAACAAGGTCTTGCGACCAGAGAATCTAGGTACGGGAGTCGGTTACGCAAGGGGAAGGTATTAGCACCCCTCGCGCCCATCGTACTCGATGGTATCCACCTATGTTTGTTTCTATCTAAAGGGTGTGTACTATGTCTATGTCTATATGCGAATGAATGCAAAAGAAATACGGGGAAAAGAAGGAATTATTTACAAATGTGCTCGTTCAAGCCCCGCGACTTGATGCCTACGTATCCTTTTCAGGAATCAGAGCGCCGTAGTTCGGCTCCATAGTTTCTGTTTGTTTTTGTGTTTTTTAGTTGGGCGGAGTTAACGCTCGCGCTCTTGCATAAGGGGACAGCCTAGGATGAAATAGAGCGGAGATAACAATGCCCTTAAGAAAGGAGAGAAAGAGAGAGAGAGAGAGTTTGAGTGTTTCGAGGAAATCCCTAAAGCAAGGGAAACTCGAGTTACTCTTTGGTTGGTGTTTTTTAGAATTTTGGAACTTACGCCCGAATGGTTCCCTAAAGCAAGGGAGGTCCAAGCACTCGAATGATTCCCTAAAGCAAGGGAGATTCAAGCTTCCATTCCCTTTTTAATGATTTTCACTTTTTTATTAATGTTTTTTAAGTATTTTCTTTGTATTTTTTAAAGGGATTTTATTTGAGTATTTGTTAGATGTTTTATGTAACATCCCAAAATTTCTAATTTAATTAGTTTAATTTAATTTTAAATTAATTAATTTGGATTAGCATTTTATTGGAATTATGTGGAAAGAAATATAAAATGTTAAGTTGTTGGGCCTTATGGTGGGATTAGTAATATGGGGGTGTAAGTGTAAGGGAGCCCATCTCTAATTTTATGTTTTCATGAAATAAGGAAAAACAAGAGGAAAAAGAGTTAGAACATGAAAAACAAGAAGTTGTGAGAAGAGGAGCTGAAGAACGTGAAAGAGAACCAAGAGGGAGAAGACCCACTCAAGGATTTGACTAAGGTAAGGGGGGACTTCTCTGATTATCATCTATTATCGGGTTAGGGGTTAATAATATTGAATAGATGTAGGATTCGGATCAATTGAGTCATATGGTAGGTTTAGGGATTGAATCAAATTGTATGATAATTGATCTTGTGTATGAAATCTATGATATTGTGTGATCATGGCTTTGTTTGATGTGAAATTGATGTATTGTGATGTGTATTTCGTGGTATGTGTGCATTTCATTTCCTATTATTCGAATTGGTGTAATTGGAATGAGTTGGGAATGGTTGTGTTAGAACAAGATTTGTTCTTATCAATTATCTTAGTTTTGATGATAACAATAATATGAATTTTGCTTAAGATAATATGGTACTCTAATCCAATGCAATTTCCCTTTCAGGAAATATATAAAGAGTACACATAATTCAGCGCTCAGAAGATGTGTCTCAAATGGTTCAGCATGCAACATCAGAACATGGTCTGGCAAGACATCAGAAGATGGTCGAAGCAGAATCAGAACATGGGTCTATGGAAGCATCAGAAGAACATGAGATCAGAAGCACTGAAGATCAGAAGATGGTATCACGCTCAGAAGCACTTCAAGGTCAGAAGATCAGAAGATGCTATGCACCAAGCTGTTTGACTCTGATGATATTCAAACGTCGTATTCACAAACATCAGATCAGAAGGAAGTACACGTGGCAGACTACGCTGACTGACAAAAGGAACGTTAAAGCTACTAAAGGCTACGTCAGTAGACACAGCGTGAACAAGGCTCGAGGTAGTTGACAAAAGCGTATAACATTAAATGCAAAGCTGTACGGAACACGCAAAGCATTAAATGCATTCAACGGTCATCTTCTCAACGCCTATAAATATGAAGTTCTGATGAGAAGCAAGGTTAACGATTTCGCACCAATACAATTCAAATTAACTTGCTGAAACTCTGTTCAAATCTAAACTCAGAATCTTCATCTTCATCAAAGCTCACTACATTGCTGTTGTAATATCTTAGTGAGATTAAGCTTAAATTGTAAGAGAAATATCACAGTTGTGATTATCGCTTTTAAGAAGCATTTGTAAACTCTTGAATAGATTACATTAAGTTGTAAGGAACTAGAGTGATCAGTTGATCAGTATACTCTAGGAAGTCTTAGCAGTTAGCTGAGCAGGAAGTCTTGGCAGTTAGCTGAGCAGGAAGTCTTGGCAGTTGGCTGAGCAGAAAGTCTTAGGAGTGAACTAAGCCTAGAGTGATCGTGTTGATCAGTAGACTCTAGAAAAGTCTTAGGAGTGAACTAAGCAGTTGTTCCTGGAGTGATCAGGTTGTGATCAGAAGACTCTGGAAGACTTAGTTGCGGCTAAGTGGAGAACCATTGTAATCCGTGCGATTAGTGGATTAAATCCTCAGTTGAGGTAAATCATCTCTGCGGGGGTGGACTGGAGTAGCTTCGTTAACAGCGAACCAGGATAAAAATAATTGTGCATTTTATTTTTATCGCTCAAGATTTTAAGTCACACTTATTCAATCCCCCCCTTTCTAAGTGTTTTTCTATCCTTCAATTGGCATCAGAGCGCCGGTTCTAAGGTGCAAGCACTTAACCGTGTTTAGAAAAGATTCAGGAAGAGAAAAACGCTTCATTTAAAAGATGGTTGATGAAAGTGAAAGGACTATACCTACACCTGCATCTACATCTGGCTCTGCTGAGCAATACAACGGTAACAATGGTTATACTAGACCGCCGGTATTTGATGGTGAAAACTTTGAATACTGGAAAGATAAACTGGAAAGTTACTTTCTGGGTCTAGATGGTGATCTATGGGATCTTCTGATGGATGGTTACAAACATCCAGTAAATGCCAGAGGCGTGAAGCTGTCAAGGCAAGAAATGAATGATGACCAAAAGAAGCTTTTCAGGAATCATCATAAATGTAGAACTGTTTTGCTGAATGCTATCTCTCATGCTGAGTATGAGAAGATATCTAACAGGGAAACGGCCTATGACATATATGAGTCCTTGAAAATGACTCATGAAGGAAATGCTCAAGTCAAGGAGACAAAAGCTCTTGCCTTAATCCAGAAGTATGAAGCCTTCAAGATGGAGGATGATGAAGACATTGAAAAGATGTTTTCGAGATTTCAAACTCTGACTGCTGGATTGAGAGTTCTTGACAAAGGATACACCAAGGCTGATCATGTAAAGAAGATCATCAGAAGCTTACCCAGAAGATGGGGTCCGATGGTGACTGCATTCAAGATTGCGAAGAATCTGAATGAAGTTTCTCTGGAAGAGCTTATCAGTGCCTTGAGAAGCCATGAGATTGAGCTGGACGCAAATGAGCCTCAAAAGAAAGGTAAGTCTATTGCATTAAAATCTAATATCAAGAAATGCACTAACGCTTTTCAGGCTAGAGAAGAAGATCCTGAAGAATCAGAATCTGAAGAAGAAGATGAACTGTCCATGATTTCCAGAAGGCTAAATCAACTCTGGAAGACCAAGCAAAGGAAGTTCAGAGGCTTCAGAAGTTCAAGGAAATTTGAACGTGGAGAATCTTCTGATGAAAGAAGATTTGACAAGAAGAAGGTCATGTGCTATGAATGCAATGAGCCTGGACACTACAAGAATGAATGTCCAATTCTTCAGAAGGAAAGTCCCAAGAAAAAGTTTCATAAGAAGAAAGGTCTTATGGCAACCTGGGATGAGTCAGAAGATGATTCAGAAGATGAGCAGGCCAACTGTGCGCTGATGGCGACAGAAGATGACGGATCAGAATCTACATCAGAATCAGATTCTGAAGAGGTATTTTTTGAACTTACTAGAGATGAGTTAGTTTCCGGTCTAACTGAACTTCTGGAACTCAAGTCTCAGATTAGTCTCAAATACAAAAAGCTGAAAAAGCAATTTGAATTTGAAACAAAGAAGCTTGAGTTGGAGAATTCTGAATTAAAAGAGAAACTTTTAAAATTATCCAATAATGTTGGATCTCCTTCTGATTCAGAAAAATCCACTCCTAGTCTGAACCATATTCTGAAAGAATATGATTTAAGTTTCAGAAAGTTCTTATCTAGAAGTATTGGCAGAAGTCAACTAGCTTCTATGATATATGCTGTATCTGGAAACAAAAGAGTTGGCATTGGTTATGAGGGTGAAACCCCATACAAACTTGAACCTGTTGATGAAATGAAACTTACATACAAGCCATTGTATGATCAGTTCAAGTATGGCCACTCTCATGATATTAGGCACACCTCACATGCACAAAGTTTTCACATAACACACACTAAGAAGCATGTGACACAACCTAGGAAATATCATGAAACTCACATTAAGAATTATCATGCTGTTCCTCCTATTGCTTATAATGAAAAACCCAAGTTCAAACAGAACTTGAGAAAATCTAACAAGAAAGGACCCAAAAAGATGTGGGTACCTAAGGATAAGATTATTCCTATTGCAGATATCCTTGGCTGCAAGAAGGACAAAGCACAACATGTCATGGTACCTGGACTCTGGATGCTCGCGACACATGACAGGAAGAAGGTCTATGTTCCAAGACCTGGTGCTTAAGTCTGGAGGAGAAGTCAAGTTCGGAGGAGATCAGAAGGGCAAGATAATTGGCTCTGGAACTATAAAATCTGGTAACTCTCCTTCCATCTCTAATGTACTTCTTGTAGAAGGATTAACACATAACCTTTTATCTATCAGTCAATTAAGTGACAATGGTTATGATATAATCTTTAATCAAGAGTCTTGCAAGGCTGTAAATCAGAAGGATGGCTCAATCCTATTTACAGGCAAGAGGAAGAACAACATTTATAAGACAGATCTGCAAGATCTTATGAGTCAGAAGGTGACTTGTCTTATGTCTGTTTCTGAAGAGCAGTGGGTCTGGCACAGGAGGTTAGGTCATGCTAGTTTGAGAAAGATCTCTCAGATTAACAAACTGAATCTTGTCAGAGGACTCCCTAATCTGAAATTCCAATCAGATGCTCTTTGTGAAGCATGTCAGAAGGGCAAGTTCTCCAAACCTGCATTCAAGTCTAAGAATGTTGTTTCTACCTCAAGGCCATTAGAACTCTTGCACATTGATCTGTTTGGACCAGTCAAAACAGCATCTGTCAGAGGAAAGAAATATGGATTAGTCATCGTAGATGATTATAGCCGCTGGACATGGGTAAAATTCTTAAAACACAAGGATGAGACTCATTCAGTGTTCCTTGATTTCTGCATTCAGATTCAATCTGAAAAAGAGTGTAAAATCATAAAGGTCAGAAGTGATCATGGTGGTGAATTTGAGAACAAATCCTTTGAAGAATTCTTCAAAGAAAATGGTATTGCCCATGATTTCTCTTGTCCTAGAACTCCACAGCAAAATGGGGTTGTAGAACGAAAGAATAGGACTCTTCAAGAAATGGCCAGAACCATGATCAATGAAACCAATATGGCTAAGCATTTCTGGGCAGAAGCAATAAACACTGCATGTTATATTCAGAATAGAATCTCTATCAGACCTATTCTAAATAAGACTCCCTATGAATTGTGGAAGAATAGAAAGCCCAACATTTCATATTTCCATCCTTTTGGATGTGTATGCTTTATTCTGAACACTAAAGATCATCTTGGTAAGTTTGATTCCAAAGCTCAAAAGTGTTTCCTTCTTGGATATTCTGAACGCTCAAAAGGCTACAGGGTATACAATACTGAAACATTGGTTGTAGAAGAATCAATCAATATCAGGTTTGATGATAAGCTTGGTTCTGAAAAACCAAAGCAAGTTGATAATTTTGCAGGTTGTGATATTGACATATCAGAAGTTGTTGAGCCAAGAAGCAACGCATCAGAAGCAGAGCTCCTCAGAAGCAAAGAATCTGAAGATCAAGTAACAGCTTCTCTGGAGGATCTAAGTATTTCTGAAGAACCATCTGTCAGAAGATCATCCAGACTCATCTCTGGTCATTCAGAAGATGTCATTCTTGGAAAGAAGGATGATCCAATCAGAACAAGAGCATTCCTTAGAAACAATGCAGACTGTCAATTAGGTCTTGTATCTTTGATCGAGCCAACTTCTGTTGATCATGCTCTAGAAGATCCAGACTGGATAATTGCTATGCAAGAAGAACTAAATCAGTTTACAAGGAATGATGTTTGGGATCTTGTTCCTAGACCAGATGGATTCAATATAATCGGTACAAAATGGGTCTTCAGAAACAAGCTTAGTGAGAAAGGTGAAGTGGTAAGGAACAAAGCCAGACTGGTGGCTCAGGGTTATAGTCAGCAAGAAGGGACTGACTACACAGAAACCTTTGCACCAGTGGCCAGGTTAGAGTCTATTCGTCTATTAATTTCTTTTGCCACTCAACATAACATCACTCTCTATCAGATGGATGTTAAGAGTGCCTTCTTAAATGGTTATATAGATGAAGAAGTTTATGTCCATCAACCTCCTGGTTTTGAAGACTCTATGTCTCCTAATCATGTTTTTAAACTTAAGAAATCATTGTATGGATTGAAACAGGCTCCCAGAGCTTGGTATGAACGCTTAAGTTCTTTCCTTCTAGATAATGGTTTCACTAGAGGAAAAGTGGACACTACTCTCTTTTGTAAAACCTTTGAAAAGGATATTTTAATTTGTCAAATATATGTAGATGATATTATTTTTGGAACATCTAATGCTACACTTGGAAAGGAGTTTGCTAAGTCTATGCAGGCTGAGTTTGAAATGAGCATGATGGGAGAACTCAAGTATTTCCTTGGAATACAAATAAATCAAACATCAGAAGGAACGTATGTTCACCAAACCAAGTATGTGAAGGAACTTCTGAAGAAGTTTAATCTTCTAGACTGCAAAGAAGCCAAAACTCCTATGCATCCAACATGCATCCTAGGTAAGGATGAGGTAAGTAAGAAGGTAGATCAGAAGCTATACAGAGGTATGATTGGATCTCTTCTATATCTGACTGCTTCTAGACCTGACATTCTGTTCAGTGTTTGTTTGTGTGCTAGATTCCAATCGGATCCTAGAGAATCTCATTTAACTGCTGTTAAGAGGATTCTAAGGTATCTGAAAGGTACTACTAATGTTGGTTTAGTTTACAGAAAATCTAAAGAATACAACTTAGTAGGATTCTGCGATGCTGATTATGCTGGAGACAGAATTGAAAGAAAAAGTACTTCAGGAAGTTGCCAATTTCTTGGAAGTCACTTAATCTCCTGGTACAGCAAGAAGCAAGCAACCATTGCTCTATCAACCACAGAAGCAGAATATGTCGCAGCTGCTGGTTGTAGCACACAGATGCTCTGGATGAAAAGTCAGTTAGAAGATTATCAGATATTTGAGAGTAACATTCCTATATTCTGTGATAATACTTCTGCTATATGTTTATCTAAGAATCCTATTCTTCATTCTAAAGCTAAACATATTGAGATAAAACATCATTTCATAAGGGACTATGTTCAGAAGGGTGTTATATCTTTAAACTTTGTTGATACAGACCATCAATGGGCTGATATCTTTACAAAACCCCTGGCTGAAGATAGGTTTAAGTTCATTCTGAAGAACATCAGTATGGATTTATGCCCAGAATGAGAAGATGAGAATTTCTCATATATGAGTATCTTCTGAAATGAATGTGGAACATTTTTTTTTAATCAGAAGTTCTGATTGAATTCGTTTAGAAATTATGATTCGGTTATTACTAACGTTTCATTGTCTAAGTTGATTCAGAACCTCTTTTAAAGCAAAACAGCTGTTACGCTTTATCTCGGGATGGTAAACCTGTCGTTACTATTCATGGATAAGCGCGCGTGCAGTTGAAGGGACGCCGACCATAGGTAACTGTGCTAGTCACCTCATTCGTCTTTATTATCTCTCCTCACGTCACGTAACATTAAATGCTTTTCATCATTCGTTTCATTTTATTTTCCTTTAAATACTCTTCAAAATGGTTTTCGGTTTCCTATCTCCTTGTTTCCTTCTTAAAGATTGTCTCTCCCTCTCTTCCTTATCAAACCCTACCTGTTCATTTTTTTTGCAAACCCATCATGAATTCTTCTTCAAGACCAGCAAATAATGAAAATGATAAAAACAACAAACGAAAAGCTGTTGAAACATCACCTTCCAAACCCAAAAAGATCAAAATCACCTATGATCCTCTCAAGGTGAATCCTTTCGAAGCAATGCTGTCTGGAAATTATTCTAGACGTGTGTTTCATCCTCCTGGTGAAAGCCCTCCATCATCTCCATCTTCTTCCTCATCTCTCGACCTTCAAGACTCAGCTTCCTCTGATTTTTCCTCTCCCTTAATCTCTTCTGAAGACATCTCTTCATCTTCACCCGCTGAGGATGTTGTCTCTGGAAAAGGTGGTGGAAGATCTGCTGCAGGACCAAGTCTCCCTGATCCCTCGCCTGAAAGCTCTAGAAGCAGTCAATGAGGCGTTTCACTCCTTCATGGCATGCTGGCACAGACGTGGTCTTAGCTAGGGTCCTAGGATTTGGTCTCAGTAGTTCTATTTTTCTTTGTTGCACATCTTTTGTAATCCTCTTTTGATTATTCAATGAAAAAGTTTCTTTGTGTTTTACATTCCAGTAAATGTTTTCTTTTGTCGTTTTATACATCTGAATCTTTTTATATATTCTTTTTGATGTTATGACAAAAAGGGGGAGAAAGATAAATGATAAATGATTTGATTAAATCTATCAGTTGCTGGGTAAAGGCTCCCACACATTCACTAACAAGAACTGCAAGTTCTATATGGTTTAAGTGTTTTGCAGGTACAAAGAAGTGAAGTGAATCTTCAAAGCAAACACTAGAAGCAAAACCATTGAAACTGAAGCAAGCTGAGTGCTATCAAGCTTCAGAGATCAGAAGCAAGAAAGAAGAATGAATCAGAAGCACTGATAATAGAATTTGAATATCACTGTCTATCCTGTTATGACAAAATTCTATTTGCCCTGATACATATAATGTTATGGCTCTGATACATTATTTGCTCTGATACATGTTTTCAGCCTAAATGCTCTGATACATTTGGCTCTGATACATATCATGTATTTGAATATACATTTTATGTTCTAACTCGTTCATGCTGACTTTTGTCGTTTAGTTTTTGTTCTGTAACATTTCAGGATGTAGAGATGCTCAAATGATGCTCTGGTACATTCAACAATGTTCTGATACAAATCTAGCATGAAGTGATGTTGGTAGACATTCAAAGTTCTGAAGCTATCCGAGGGAAGCAGAAATCAGAAGATGTGAATGTTCTAAAAGATCCAGTAATTCAAGTTCTGAAGCTGTCCTGAATGGAAGCAGAAGTCAGAAGCTGTGAATGTTCTGAAGATCAAAGAAATTCAAGTTCTGAAGCTGTCCAATGGAAGCAGAAGTCAGAAGCTATGAATTCTCTGAAGGCAGAAGCTCATATGATCGTCTCTACCGAAATAATCAGGGAAGTCTTTTATTAAAGTTCTTCGAGTATTTATTTCAGGGGGAGATTATTTATCTCAGGGGGAGATTGTTAATCTCAGGGGGAGACATATTCATATGCTTTTGCTATAGCTGTGTAATTTGTCTTTTGCCGTCTACTCTTTCTGATCGCAAATTCATATCATTTATATATGTTTTTGTCATCATCAAAAAGGGGGAGATTGTTAGAACAAGATTTGTTCTTATCAATTATCTTAGTTTTGATGATAACAATAATATGAATTTTGCTTAAGATAATATGGTACTCTAATCCAATGCAATTTCCCTTTCAGGAAATATATAAAGAGTACGCATAATTCAGCGCTCAGAAGATGTGTCTCAAATGGTTCAGCATGCAACATCAGAACATGGTCTGGCAAGACATCAGAAGATGGTCGAAGCAGAATCAGAACATGGGTCTATGGAAGCATCAGAAGAACATGAGATCAGAAGCACTGAAGATCAGAAGATGGTATCACGCTCAGAAGCACTTCAAGCACAGAAGATCAGAAGATGCTATGCACCAAGCTGTTTGACTCTGATGATATTCAAACGTCGTATTCACAAACATCAGATCAGAAGGAAGTACACGTGGCAGACTACGCTGACTGACAAAAGGAACGTTAAAGCTACTAAAGGCTACGTCAGTAGACACAGCGTGAACAAGGCTCGAGGTAGTTGACAAAAGCGTATAACATTAAATGCAAAGCTGTACGGAACACGCAAAGCATTAAATGCATTCAACGGTCATCTTCTCAACGCCTATAAATATGAAGTTCTGATGAGAAGCAAGGTTAACGATTTCGCACCAATACAATTCAAATTAACTTGCTGAAACTCTGTTCAAATCTAAACTCAGAATCTTCATCTTCATCAAAGCTCACTACATTGCTGTTGTAATATCTTAGTGAGATTAAGCTTAAATTGTAAGAGAAATATCACAGTTGTGATTATCGCTTTTAAGAAGCATTTGTAAACTCTTGAATAGATTACATTAAGTTGTAAGGAACTAGAGTGATCAGTTGATCAGTATACTCTAGGAAGTCTTAGCAGTTAGCTGAGCAGGAAGTCTTGGCAGTTAGCTGAGCAGGAAGTCTTGGCAGTTGGCTGAGCAGAAAGTCTTAGGAGTGAACTAAGCCTAGAGTGATCGTGTTGATCAGTAGACTCTAGAAAAGTCTTAGGAGTGAACTAAGCAGTTGTTCCTGGAGTGATCAGGTTGTGATCAGAAGACTCTGGAAGACTTAGTTGCGGCTAAGTGGAGAACCATTGTAATCCGTGCGATTAGTGGATTAAATCCTCAGTTGAGGTAAATCATCTCTGCGGGGGTGGACTGGAGTAGCTTCGTTAACAGCGAACCAGGATAAAAATAATTGTGCATTTTATTTTTATCGCTCAAGATTTTAAGTCACACTTATTCAATCCCCCCCTTTCTAAGTGTTTTTCTATCCTTCAGGTTGGAATGCTGTTTTCTGCAGAATTTGGGGTTGCAGGTACGCAGTAACCGGTTACTGGGAGCAGGGTAACCGATTACTGCAGTGTAAAAAGGGAAATATTGCTGGCTGGGAGTCGGTAATCGGTTACTGAGAGCAGGGTAACCGATTACCCATACAAAAAACAGGGGGATGTATTTTCTGGAAGTCGGTAATCGATTACTGAAAACAGGGTAACCGATTACCCATACAAAAACCAGGGGGATGTGTTTCGTGAGTCAGGGTAACCGGTTACTGGCCTTTGGGTAATCGATTACCACTGAAGGTTTTTGAAAAATGCAGAATTTTGTAAAATGCATAACTTTTGAACCGTTGGTCCGTTTCGCGTGCCGTTTTGAGCTAAACGAACCTTATTAAATAATCTATGTGATGATTAATGATGTGATTGTGATTGAATGATGCATATATATATAAACATGCTTGATGATGATGATGATTATGATGAGATGGGTATTTTGACGATGTTACTCATAGACTTGACGATGGTATAAGTATGTTCATATATGTTTGCATTCATTCATGTTCATTGGTGATACTGTATCCATAAGGGTGTGTTGGATCAGTGAAGGGCATGATTCCCATTGTGTGGAATCTGTGCCGGCAGGGCCGTATCTTGATGATGTTGGATCGGTCATGGGTTATTCCCATTTGATGATGTTGGTACCACATGCATAGCGTCAGTTGCATTCATATGCATGACTTTTATAACATGATTGGATGCATTCCAGTGTTATAAATATTGATGATGTTGATTGATTGCTTTGTGATGTTGAAACTTGTCCGAATGTCTGTTTGTGAAACAATTGGGTGAACAATACAGCTATGATGTGTTATTGCCTTATAGCCTTATAACATTTGTTAATTATGATGAAGACTCACCCTTACATGTTGTCATTTTCAGATTGAGGATAGCGGCTATTCGACTCGGTGAGGATTAGCTCATGAGTCAGTTGTTTGGTTAGCGTCAGGTGTCATGCTCTGATAGTTGTAACACTGGGGACGCGAACGTTTAGAGTTTAAGTTTTGATAACTCTAATTATGTTTTGATGTTTGAAGGATTGGTTTGAAAATGTTAAACTTAATCTGTTGAACTATTTCCGCTGTGTTGACATGAATTGTTTTGATTTATAAGAATTGCCTCAGTGAATGCATGACATGACTGAATGATGTTTTAATTTATTTTGAAATTGTGGCACCCTTATTTCATGTACTCTGAATAAATTTATTTAATTTTCCGCGGGGTTTAGAAGGGTGTTACAATAGTGGTATTAGAGAATAGTCGGTCGTTGTGACCAGAGTCTTAGTGTCAGTCTTTCCTGTGTATGCGACTCGTACTAACTGACTTGTCGATACTTTTGTTCTGATTAAATTAATTGTGATTTAAGCAGAGCAATGGCTGGAAGAGGAGGAAGAAACGATGATGCTATCGCTGAGGCTCTGGGCATGATTGCTGGTGTGCTGGGAGGATATGCTGGAGGGGCAGGGATCGGTGCTGACAGGCAACTGGGGAATTTCCAGAGGGTCAACCCTCCGTTGTTCAAGGGTACGCATGATCCAGAAGGTGCTCAGAAGTGGCTGAAAGAGATCGAACGGATTTTCAGAGTCATTGATTGTGCTGAAAATCTGAAGGTGAGGTATGGTACGCATATGTTATCCGAAGAAGCTGATGACTGGTGGATGGCGACCAGAGCTGAACTAGAGGCTGATGATGTGGGTATTTCTTGGCCTGTGTTCAAAAGAGAGTTTTTGAGAAGGTACTTTCCTGAGGACGTGCGAGGCCGAAAGGAAATTGAATTTCTGGAGTTGGTTCAAGGTAATATGACAGTGCCAGAATATGCTTCGAAGTTCGTTGAGTTGGCAAAGTACTACGTTCACTACAACAACGATGAAGCTAGTGAATTCTCGAAGTGCATCAAATTTGAGAACGGTCTCCGTGATGAGATTAAGCAGGGAATCAGGTACCAGAGGATTCGGAGATTTGTTGATTTGGTAGACTGTAGCAGGATCTTTGAAGAAGATAACCTTAAGCTGAAGTCATCTCACTCTCGCGAGTTAGTTGACAGGAAGGGTAAGAAGCCTATGGAAAAAGGAAAACCGTATGGTAGAGGTAATCCAAAGATTGGTGGTTGGAAGAGGCCTAGTGGGGGAGACTCCAGTGCTTTTGTCAGGTGCTATACCTGTGGTGAGGTCGGTCACCGTAGGAATGAGTGCAAGCTGAACCAGAAGAAGTGCTTCAAGTGTGAAGAGGTGGGTCATGTTGCCGCTGATTGTAAGAAGAAGACTGTGACTTGTTACAATTGTGGTGAAGAGGGCCACATTAGCCCACAGTGTCCTAAACCGAAGAAGAATCAAGCTGGAGGAAAAGTTTTTGCCTTGACTAGGACAGAGACTACTCCAGAGGATAGATTAATTAAAGGTACGTGTTTCATTCATGGCACACCTTTGGTTGCAATTATTGATACTGGAGCAACTCATTCTTTTATTTCCTTGGATTGCGCTAAAAGGTTGAATTTAGAAATATCTGAAATAAATGGAAGCATGGTTATTGACACTCCTGCGTCGGGTTCAGTAACTACTTCATCTGCTTGTTTGAATTGTCCTGTTGATGTTTTTGGTAGAGAATTTGGAATGGACTTAGTGTGTCTTCCATTGAAACAACTCGATGTCATCCTGGGAATGAACTGGTTGGAATTCAACCGTGTTCATATAAACTGTTTTACGAAGACGGTAATCTTTCCCGAAGCTGTTAATACTGATGATCTGAACATGACGGCTAGACAAGTGAAAGAAGCCATTAAGGACGGTGCGGCAGTGTTCATGTTGTTCGCAATGATGGACCTGAAAGAGAAGGTGGTGCGTAGTGAATTACCAGTAGTGTGTGAATTTCCGGAAGTTTTTCCTGAAGATGTGAATGACTTACCACCGGAAAGAGAAGTAGAGTTTACTATTGAATTGATTCCGGGAACTAGTCCAGTGTCGATGGCACCATATCGTATGTCACCATCAGAGTTGGCCGAGTTGAAGAAGCAATTAGAGGAGTTGCTTGAGAATAAATTCATTCGTCCGAGTGTTTCTCCGTGGGGTGCACCGGTATTGTTGGTAAAGAAGAAAGAGGGTTCCATGAGACTATGTGTAGACTACCGACAATTAAACAAAGTTACTATCAAGAATCGGTATCCGTTGCCGAGGATTGATGACTTGATGGATCAGTTGGTTGGAGCTTGTGTGTTTAGTAAAATTGATCTGAGGTCTGGATATCACCAGATTCGAGTGAAAGAAGATGACATTCAGAAGACGGCGTTTAGAACAAGGTATGGGCATTATGAATATTCGGTGATGCCATTTGGAGTTACGAATGCACCTGGTGTTTTTATGGAGTATATGAATAGAATCTTCCATCCTTATCTTGATAAATTTGTGGTAGTATTTATAGATGATATTTTGATATACTCCAAGAACGAAGAAGAGCATGCAGAACATCTCAGAACTGTGTTAGAATTATTGAAGGAGAAGAAACTTTTCGCAAAATTGTCAAAGTGCGAATTTTGGTTGAATGAGGTTAGTTTCCTTGGACATGTGATTTCTAAGAATGGTATTGCTGTTGATCCTACAAAGATAGAAGCGGTATCTCAGTGGGAAGCTCCGAAATCAGTGTCGGAAATTCGTAGTTTTCTTGGTCTTGCAGGTTACTACAGAAAGTTTATAGAAGGCTTTTCAAAGTTAGCATTGCCGTTAACTAAATTGACCAGGAAGGGTCAGACTTTTATTTGGGATGCAAAATGCGAAGAGGGATTCCAAGAGTTGAAGAAGAGGCTGACGAGTGCTCTTATCTTAATTTTGCCGAATCCGGCATAATCCTTTGTTGTTTATTGCGATGCTTCGCTGATGGGTTTAGGTGGTGTACTGATGCAGAATCAACAAGTGGTCGCATATGCTTCGAGACAACTTAAAGTGCATGAAAGGAATTATCCGACTCATGATTTAGAGCTGGCAGCTGTGGTTTTTGTCTTGAAATTGTGGCGACATTATTTGTACGGTTCGAGGTTCGAGGTGTTCAGTGACCACAAGAGCCTGAAGTATCTCTTTGACCAGAAAGAGCTGAATATGAGACAGAGGAGGTGGTTAGAATTCTTGAAGGACTATGATTTTGGTTTGAATTACCATCCTGGTAAGGCAAACGTAGTTGCTGACGGATTGAGCAGGAAAACTTTGCATATGTCTATGCTAATGGTTAGAGAATTGGATTTGATTGAACAATTCCGAGATTTGAGTTTGGTATGCGAAGGTACTACTACTAGTATTAAATTGGGTATGCTGAAGCTGTCCAGTGGTATTCTTGAAGAGATCAGAGAGGGTCAAAAAGCTGATGTTGAGTTGATCGATAAGTTGACTTCGATTAATCAAGGTAAAGGAGGTGAATTCAGAGTTGACGAGAATGGTATATTGAGGTTTGGAGACAGGGTTTGTGTTCCTGATCTTGCTGAACTCTGGAAGAGTATTCTAGAAGAAGGACACCGTAGTGGATGGAGTATTCATCCTGGTGCTACCAAGATGTATCATGATTTGAAAAAGCTGTTTTGGTGGCCTGGAATGAAGAAGGAAATTGCTGAATTTGTATTCTCTTGTTTGACGTGTCAGAAGTCAAAGGTTGAACATCAGAAGCCATATGGATTCATGCAACCGATGTTTATTCCCGAGTGGAAGTGGGATAGCATATCAATGGATTTTGTTTCTGGGTTACCGAGGACCGTTAAGAATTGTGAAGCTATCTGGGTTGTTGTGGACAGGTTGACGAAGTCTGCACATTTCATACCAGTGAGGATGGAATATCCGATGGAAAAGTTGGCTCAATTGTATATTGAGAAGATAGTTAGCCTACATGGTATTCCTTCGAGTATCGTGTCAGACAGAGATCCGAGATTCACGTCGAAGTTCTGGGAAGGTTTGTAGAAGGCTTTGGGTACTAAGCTGAGATTGAGTTCTGCTTATCATCCGCAGACAGATGGACAGACTGAGAGGACGATTCAGTCGTTAGAAGATTTGTTACGTGCTTGTGTACTAGAAAAAGGAGGTGCTTGGGATAGTTATCTGCCTTTGATTGAGTTTACCTACAACAACAGTTTTCATTCGAGTATCGGTATGGCTCCGTTTGAAGCTTTGTATGGTCGGAGGTGTAGGACGCCTTTATGTTGGTATGAGTCCAGTGAGAGTGTTGTGATTGGACCGGAAATTGTACAACAAACTACGGAAAAGATTAAGATGATTCAAGAGAAGATGAAAGCGTCCCAGAGTCGTCAAAAGAGTTACCATGACAAGAGGAGGAAAACACTTGAGTTTCAAGAGGGAGACCATGTGTTTATGAGAGTTACTCCTATGACAGGAATTGGTAGGGCGTTGAAGTCGAAGAAGTTGACTCCGCGTTTTATTGGACCTTTCCAAGTTTCCGAAAAAGTGGGAGAAGTAGCTTATCGTATTGCTTTGCCGCCAATGCTTGCAAATTTGCATGACGTATTTCATGTATCGCAATTGAGGAAGTACGTTGCGGATCCATCCCATGTGATTCAAGTAGATGATGTGCAGGTGAAAGATAACTTGACCGTTGAAACCTTACCTGTGAGGATTGAAGATCGGAAGCTGAAACAGTTGCGTGGCAAGGAAATAGCCTTGGTTAGAGTAGCTTGGGGAGGACCGGCTGAGGGGAATGTCACCTGGGAGTTGGAAAGCCAGATGAAAGATTCCTATCCGGAACTCTTTGCTTGAGGTATGTTTTCGAGGACGAAAACTCTTTTAGTGGGGGAGAGTTGTAACATCCCAAAATTTCTAATTTAATTAGTTTAATTTAATTTTAAATTAATTAATTTGGATTAGCATTTTATTAGAATTATGTGGAAAGAAATATAAAATGTTAAGTTGTTGGGCCTTATGGTGGGATTAGTAATATGGGGTGTAAGTGTAAGGGAGCCCATCTCTAATTTTATGTTTTCATGAAATAAGGAAAAACAAGAGGAAAAAGAGTTAGAACGTGAAAAACAAGAAGTTGTGAGAAGAGGAGCTGAAGAACGTGAAAGAGAACCAAGAGGGAGAAGACCCACTCAAGGATTTGACTAAGGTAAGGGGGGACTTCTCTGATTATCATCTATTATCGGGTTAGGGGTTAATAATATTGAATAGATGTAGGATTCAGGTCAATTGAGTCATATGATAGGTTTAGGGATTGAATCAAATTGAATGATAATTGATCTTGTGTATGAAATCTATGATATTGTGTGATCATGGCTTTGTTTGATGTGAAATTGATGTATTGTGATGTGTATTTCGTGGTATGTGTGCATTTCATTTCCTAATATTCGAATTGTTGTAATTGGAATGAGTTGGGAATGGTTGGAATGCTGTTTCTGCAGAATTTGGGGTTGCAGGTACGCAGTAACCGGTTACTGGGAGCAGGGTAACCGATTACTGCAGTGTAAAAAGGGAAATATTGCTGGCTGGGAGTCGGTAATCGGTTACTGAGAGCAGGGTAACCGATTACCCATACAAAAAACAGGGGGATGCATTTTCTGGAAGTCGGTAATCGATTACTGAAAACAGGGTAACCGATTACCCATACAAAAACCAGGGGGATGTGTTTCGTGAGTCAGGGTAACCGGTTACTGGCCTTTGGGTAACCGATTACCACTGAAGGTTTTTGAAAAATGCAGAATTTTGTAAAATGCATAACTTTTGAACCGTTGGTCCGTTTCGCGTGCCGTTTTGAGCTAAACGAACCTTATTAAATAATCTATGTGATGATTAATGATGTGATTGTGATTGAATGATGCATATATATATATAAACATGCTTGATGATGATAATGATTATGATGAGATGGGTATTTTGACGATGTTACTCATAGACTTGACGATGGTATAAGTATGTTCATATATGTTTGCATTCATTCATGTTCACTGGTGATACTGTATCCATAAGGGTGTGTTGGATCAGTGAAGGGCATGATTCCCATTGTGTGGAATCTGTGCCGGCAGGGCCGTATCTTGATGATGTTGGATCGGTCATGGGTTATTCCCATTTGATGATGTTGGTACCACATGCATAGCGTCAGTTGCATTCATATGCATGACTTTTATAACATGATTGGATGCATTCCAGTGTTATAAATATTGATGATGTTGATTGATTGCTTTGTGATGTTGAAACTTGTCCGAATGTCTGTTTGTGAAACAATTGGGTGAACAATACAGCTATGATGTGTTATTGCCTTATAGCCTTATAACATTTGTTAATTATGATGAAGACTCACCCTTACATGTTGTCATTTTCAGATTGAGGATAGCGACTATTCGACTCGGTGAGGATTAGCTCATGAGTCAGTTGTTTGGTTAGCGTCAGGTGTCATGCTCTGATAGTTGTAACACTGGGGACGCGAACGTTTAGATTTTAAGTTTTGATAACTCTAATTATGTTTTGATGTTTGAAGGATTGGTTTGAAAATGTTAAACTTAATCTGTTGAACTATTTCCGCTGTGTTGACATGAATTGTTTTGATTTATAAGAATTGCCTCAGTGAATGCATGACATGACTGAATGATGTTTTAATTTATTTTGAAATTGTGGCACCCTTATTTCATGTACTCTGAATAAATTTATTTAATTTTCCGCGGGGTTTAGAAGGGTGTTACATTTTAATGTTGAAAAAGAAAAAGAATGAAAATGGGGGAGACTAGCCTAAGAATTCTAACCTAATTGTTATTGTTTTAGTCTAACTACTAATGTTAACATGGTGACTAAGTTCTAAAAGGAGCATTAAAATGGTATTAGCAAGATAGGCCAAAAATATGACCAAAAACAAGTAACAAAATCACAACAATTATACAAAAATTAACATGTAGATGATACAAAAAAACAAAGAAGATGATTCAAGTATTAGTGTAAAATTAAACTAAAAAACTATTCTTTTTATGAGTTTTTGATATGAAAGGTTTTTTTGTTGTTGTTTTTATTTAAGAAAATCAATTAACAAGTAAAAGGGAATAAAAGAAAAAGTCTATTTTTATTATTCAGCAGCGTGTGACTTATTTCCTTTAACATATGTAACGTAGCATGGTAAATATCAATTGGTCAAGATTCATTTAAGTGACTAAAGACAAAAAGAGAAAAGCATGGCCGATCACATGATGACAACACACCAATCCAATGATTTGAATCAAGCAAATTAGCAGCAAAATAGGAGCTTAGTCCAATCTATACGCGTCACGCATGCAAACGGCATCTGAACCAAAAGCACACACAGATGCCGGAGCTCCGCCTCCGGTCATCTTCCCCAGCCGTGTGCGCCCTTGGCGAACAGAAAAAACGCCCAGAAAATAAAGCAAACACCATGGTTCAACTCGGAATTCCACACTGAGTCTGAATCCGAGCCTATTTTCTTCTAATTTTGCTTCTAACGCTTAAACCGAAAACAAACAAGAAACACTAAGTCATCGGAGTTATGCTAAAACACAAACTAATGCTACACAGGCGTTCATACTTTCGTTACCAGTCCAAAAAAGTTCAGCAATCTCGAAGATACGATTTCTAATAACAGATCCAAGAATCATGTCAAATAATGAGATCTAAGATGCACAACCAGCTCTATATGACCTAAGATATTCATCTACGTATGCTAAGCGAGATTATGAGGCTTACTTGTTCAGAGGCTTTACAGCGAAGGCAAAGAGAAGCTTCACCTATCTGAGCTCTTCGTGTTGGTGATGCTTGCGCTTGTTGCGGTCTTCTTACTCAGATCTTCAATCGGAGAATGGACTAGCATTATCTTGCAGCATGATGAGTCTTGGAGATAGCCGAAGGATGAGGTGTTGCGGAGGTTATGCGGAGAGGACGCAAGCGGTGGTTACTGCCATGGCGGTTGCAGAATGGAGGTAGCGGCGATTGTAGGGGATGGAAGGTGAAGATAGGTGGTTAGGGTGGTCTGAGTTTGTTAGAGAAGACAGTTACGGTGGCCGGAGGTGGGGGAAGGAGTGAAGGAAGAGAGAGAACCGAGAGGAGAATGGGGAGAGTGAGAAGAGGGTTTTCGGAATGGGAGTGTGTAAAAATGAGAGCTATGCACAGTTCCTTATATATGGCAAATGATTGGAGCTTGAGCCAGCTTTCTTGAGTATGGGACTTGAAGTGTAGTTTGCAATATGCTCTTTCCATCTTTTATGAATGTGGGACTTGAATGAAGTGTGTATGTATTGTATGTTGCTGCACAATGCTTAGGAAACAAGCTTACCACATGGAGTAACTCTCATGCATGCCTTTTTATGTGTATGGTGTTTGCATGGCTTATTATGGCATGTGGATAGTGTGTGGAATGGCTTTGTATACTATGCTGTAGCATTAATGGTGGTGACAAAATCATGTTCATGCCCCTACTTTGAGTGTTGATATCTCTAGCCATAAAGCACCAATCATTCCAAACTCAAGTGCATCATGAAGAGGGCATGTGATTAAAGAGCTTTGATGTTTGAGAGTCATTGAGATGGGGCTTGGAAATGGGGGAAAAATGACTTAGAACATAGTGGAGTGACACTGCATAGTATGCTGCATGCCTGGCTTGTCTTGTCTTTAAATCCATGGCAAAAATGTGGTATGGTCAGGGCACGACTTGGGATGTCTCTATCTTGCTCGATACTCATTCAAAACTAATGATCTCGGGCACATTAGATAGAGGGCATGGCAAAGAGTGGTTTAGAATCAAGCTTGTTCAAGATAGTGGCTTGTGGAGGAAGAAAAAGGCATTGACATTTGGCACACCATGTGTTTGCTGAAATGCATGCGTGTGCCTTAAGAATCTGCCTCGGCTGCTTGCAGGATTTGACCAGTGTTGGGGTACTACTTTGAAGGCTTGTATCTCATTCAATATTTGTCCAATTGTACCAATTCTTGTTTCAATGGATAGAGGAGATGGCAAAGAAGAGAATGATACCAAGTTTTCATTCATGGAACTTTTGTAGAGCTCTAAAAATGGCTGGAGATTTGGCATGCCATGTGTTTGTTAAAATGCCAGGTCATGACCTGACTTGTGACTTGGATTATGACTTGGTTTAAATGAATTTTCAGTAACTTCAAACAACATTATCTCTTCATACAAGCTTCAAATGAAAAAGTGTCCAACTACAAAGTTGTTCTCCTTCATGAGAGGAACAACTTTGATGTTGGAAATTTCTCCAAAAAATGCCATTTGACACGTGTAAATCAGGGCTGAAGTGGACTGCTCATCAAGATTTAAAGCATAAAAAAATTTTCTGAGTGTTGGAAACTTGTCTTTTTGCTATTTTGGCAACTTTTTGTCGAATTCCCGATTTTATCCATTCTTCAACTTTTCTTGATTAATTTTCCACCAAAAGTCAATATTTGAATAATTCTTCTGATTTTGACCCAAAAGTCAACTGTTCTGATTTTTCCGACTATTGATGAAATTCCCGATTAAATCTCTTCCAGTCAAATCCAGTCAAACAAACACCTCCACACAAGCATCATGCCACTTCTCCTCATAAAATCAGCTCTTGATCGATGTATTTGACCAAAAAGTCGACTGCGTTGACTTTGGTCAAGAAACCCTAATTCAGGATGCCCAGATGAACAACAAGCTTGTATCCTCTAACCAATGTCTTGAGTTGAGAATGAGAAAACCCTGATTTCAAAGGATCTTGGACAAGATGATGACACCCCATATTAGGCTTCAAATCTCTTCTTCTGATCAAGGACCAATGATATGGATGCATGCAATGGTATGACCTAAATGGATGTATATTTATGAATGCAAAGCCTAAGCCAGTTAGAAGTTAAAGGGTAGGAAAATTTTGGGGTATGACAACAAACTATGGAGAAAGGAGAATAAAAGATCTTGGTCTTGCTAAGAAAAAAAAGAGGATGTCTTCCACTATGCCAACCACGTGTTCATACCTTTTCGTAACAGGATTGTAAAGACAACAAAGGTTATCGTCGAGCAAGGATTAGTTCAACAACGAAGTTCCCTCATAGATACACTCAAGGGGTATCTAGACATAAAGGGGTTCATCTTAGAACACATCAAATTTACAAGGACGCTCTACGATAACCTGGGGGGCAAGGATTAGTCCGACTGGGGCAATGTCCTGAACAAAGATGCATAACTACGATGGAGGGAAGGCGACATATGCTAAATCCCTACCAAGGGGAAAAAGGGTCATAAGTCTTCTTCATTAATCTACGAACTCCGAAGATTGCGAACGGAGTGATACTATCCTTTGAAAAAGCAAAAGAGGTTCAGTCTAAGGAAACTCATGAAGTTCCGAAATGACGAAAACCCACCGCTACCAATTTATTCCCGATAGGTTTGACGTGCCCAAAGAAAGTTCGAGATTACCCTTTACTTCTACAAGTCCATGAACTAAGGAGTAAAACAAGGTCAACGGATTCGCAAAGGAGATTGTCCCTAGGATCAATAGGTGTATCATTTGAAGTTGTAATTTCTACAATCACAAAGTGTTATTTGGTGTAAAACGTTGTACCTTTCAAATAGTAATTCAATAAAATAATCATGCATGTTTTGAAATCAATTCTTTCTCTTCGCTCTTGCATTACTACGACCTTCCATTTCAAAATATCACTCCCAATTATTAACAAAATTGAGGGAGAATGACGAATACAAATAACTAAATCTCGCTAAACGTATGCTTTCAAGGTAAGACCAAACCGACGATGTACAGGCATTGTTTCAATTCCCAAACAGTGGAGATATAAGGATGTTAATCCCTCGTTACCCCCTCGAGCCAGGAGTTGGAGTTTGTTTCAACTTTTCAATTAAACCTTGATTTCAACCAGGGGCAGGGTAGATTTCAATTAATTCAATGGTGTATTTTGGTTGTCAAGAGAATCAATCCATCCAAGCAAGGATTCAAGCAAAGGTTCAAGCATATCTTATCCCTCGCATTCATCCAAGATTGAGGAAGCAATAGAGATAATAGTCACAACACTTTCTTCCTCAATACATCATTCAAGATCGAGGACGTATCAAAAGTCGAAGCTTACAAATCGAAGTCAAACATGGCAGTCACAACATTCAATATCCAAAGACCAATATTTCAAAAGGGGCATTCAAAAAGAAAAAGGAGAAAAACGCCCGCTAAGTCAAAATAAAAATTTCAAAAACGACTTAGGCAAAATTTAGGGCATCCCGATGGGTCAAATTCAAAGGAATTAGCTCATGCAAAAAAAATAATAAACAAAGGCAAAATATCAAAGTACAATCTTGTGACTGCCAAATCATCGAAGCTTCCCATCAATGCTTGGATCTCTACAACATTTTTCATCGGTGCCTGGATCTTCACTAGTGCTTCCGCTCAACATCAGAACTAAAACGATTCTCTTACAAACAAAGCACAATCATTGGATTAAACGAATTTTAGGTCTGGAGAACATCAAGGAGAAAGGGGTGGGTTAAATAAATTTTGAGCCTTATATTCGTTGTTTCTTAAACTTTGAACCAAGCCAAGTTACAACATTCAAAAGTCCTAATTGAGGCAAGGTTAACTACGAAAGCATATTAAGCAAGATTTTATTATACTGACTCCTATGTTTGTTAAAACTATTCCTAACCACTACGCTTCTTCAAGCATTCATTTTTAATCATCCAGTCCTAATTCACAACGGACTTCGACTTCAAAACTTGCATATACATTACATCGGAGTTACTTCTCAAAGGGTACAACGTCATCTACGAATATACACTTAGCATCGAGGAGATCTCGAAATTGGTTGATCAAAGGCGATCATTTCTAATAAAGACTCTTGAATGGGGAAACCACGTCCAGAGGGTTTTCCTAAACAAGGGCAAAACTTCAATGATTATAGGGGCATACAAGCAAGGATCCTATTAACTAGGGGCATTCTCCCTAAGGTCCAATTGACTTGAGTCACATCTCGAAGCAATCTCAATTAGTGGCATGTCAAACGTAAGAGGAATTTAAACCAAAAGGATAGAACAACATGGATAACCCTCCATATTTGGGAAGTCAAGGGCACACCCTTCAATCTAAACGCCGAAGCATATAAGAAGGTTATTTCCCGGGGCATTTCCCTCATGATTTAGAGATCATAGGCATCTTTTCCCAGGGAAATATTGGGGAAATGGATATTAAACCCATAAGACGCACAATAAAAGGAAAAGGAGTCTTCATACTTTACAACCTCGAACCAATCTTTCTCCAACTACGATCTTCAAAGTTAAAAAAAAATAGGTATTGGGAAACCGCGCTAGCATCCAACAACCTTACAACATTAGCGAACTATGTACGCTTTGGTTATCGACAACCTATCATTGGAGCATCATGCAAGTACATATAAATCATGCATTACATACGTTGGCTGATACATTACACCACACCTTTTTAGGTAGTCTTCTTTAAGACAAATCCTACGATCATTTCCAAGAACCTTTTTAGGTAGTCTTCTTTAAGACATTCTTTCCTAAGGACCTTTTTAGGTAGTCTTTTTAAGACATTCTTTCTGTAAGAGCCTTTCTAGATAGTCTTCTCTAAGACAATCATCGTCATTTCCAAGAACCTTTTTAGGTAGTCTTATTTAAGACATTCTTTCCTAAGGACCTTTTTAGGTAGTCTTTTTAAGACATTCTTTCTCTAAGAGCCTTTCTAGATAGTCTTCTCTAAGACAATCATCGTCATTTCCAAGAACCTTTTTAGGTAGTCTTCTTCAAGACATTATTTTTCTAAGTACCTTTTAGGGTAGTCTTCTCCAAGACATTCTCTTTCTAAGTACCTTTTCAGGTAGTCTTCTCCAAGACATTCTTTTTCTAAGTACCTTTTCAGGTAGTCTTCTTTAAGACAATTTGTCATCCTTTTCAGGAACCTCTCCAGGTAGTCTTCTTTAAGACATTCTAAAAAACCTTTTTAGGTGGCTTTTTCTAAGACATCCATTATCCTTTCCAAGAACCTTTTTAGGTAGTCTTTTAAAACATTTTTTCAGCCTTCCCCAGTAGTCTTCTTTAAGACATTCCTCATCCTTTGCTAAAAACCTTTTCAGGTAGTCTTCTTTAAGACAAATATTCATATCCATTCCGGAAACCTTTTCAGGTAGTCTTATAGAAGACATTATTTTGATCCCCTCATTACATCAATCAACATATGCATGAGCATAAGCATTATCCCATACATCAAAACGTCTGAGCCGTTACTCTGGTGCTAAACCACATTATCCATCTGCTTCCCGGTAACCTTGCCGATGCCAGTAACCTTACTGAGATATTTTTCCAATCACCTGATTGATGCTTTTCGGTAACTTTACCGATGCCAGTAACCTTACTGATTGTTTACTTTCCAATCACCTGATTGATGCTTTCCGGTAACCTTACCGATGCCAGTAACCTTACTGAGATATTTTTCCAATCACCTGATTGATGCTTTCCGGTAACTTTACCGATGCCAGTAACCTTACTGATTGTTTACTGTCCAATCACCTGATTGATGCTTTCCGGTAACCTTACCGATGCCAGTAACCTTACTGAGATAATTTTCCAATCACCCGACTGATGTATCACGGTAACCTTACCGATGCTAGCAACCTTGCTGCCCATTTCACTCATAAAACATATGCATACGCACTAGCATATCATCTAGTACATTCAAATACTACAAAAATCTAGTTTCCACGTGTCGTGAGTTCCCAACCCTTGTGTTGTGATAAGTGAGTTTCCAACCCTCGTGATGGGATAGATGTGTTCTCCGACCCTCGAGTCGTGAATATCCGATCCTCGAGTCATGAGTTTCTAAACATATCGTTTCCCACCGACCCGCGAGTCGTAAAACATTCAACATGCTATGGCCACCGACCCACGAGTCGTAAAACATTTGACATGCTATTGTTTCCGACCCACGAGTCGTAAAACATTGGACATACTATTGTCTCCGACCCGCGAGTCGTAACACATTTGATGTGCTACTTTCTCCGACCCTCGGGTCGTGAGTCTCCAAACAAGCAACTTGTTTCCCAACTGCTATTCCAAAATTGATGACAAGGAGGTGGTCTTTACCACAAAACTTGTTTCCCAACTGCTATTCCAAAATTGATGACAAGGAAGTGGTCCACACCGCAAACTTGTTTCCCAACTGCTATTCCAAAATTGATGACAAGGGAGTGGTCTCCACCACAAACTTGTTTCCCAACTGCTATTCCAAATTGATGACAAGGAAAGTGGTCTTTACCACAAACTTGTTTCCCAACTACGACTTATTACGTTAGTCCCCGAGCAGTAATGAGTTATCTCTTATCACGTTAGTCCCCTGGCAGTGATATGAAGCTATGTATATTTGGTACGTTAGTCCCCCGGCAGTAACCAAGATCTATTTCTATCATGTTAGTCCCCTGGCAATGATACACAACTACGACTTATTACGTTAGTCCTCGAGCAGTAATGAGTTATTTCTTATCACATTAGTCCCCTGGCGGTGGTATGAAGCTACGTCTCTTTGGTACGTTAGTCCCCTGGCAGTAACCAAGATCTATCTCTATCATGTTAGTCCCCTGGCAATGATACACAACTACGACTTATTACGTTAGTCCCCGAGCAATAATGAGTTATGTCTCATCACGTTAGTCCCTTGGCAGTGATCTCATTCAAGTCATCTCGCTGATTAATATAACGTTAGTCCCCTGGCAGTGATATAAAGCTACGTCTCTTTGCAAATAGGGATTTATTTTCCAAGATCACAAGGTTTCTCAAAAAGTTCTCCAATTGGGTTTATCATGTTAGTCCCTCGGCAGTGATCTTCTTCAAAATTTCATCAATTACAAACAAGGTTCTATTTTTTTCTTTTCCAAAGTTACTAACTTTAACTAACATAACTAGCAATCATGCATCATTCAATTAACATACCTCATTCATACATAATGCATTTACATACATCGCTCTCATTTATTTTGAGAAGCTCATTGCATCATACATCACATGCATCATAACATTGCATAAAATTCAGGTTGCCTTTTTAGGCCTTGCTACAATCAAAACTCGTGGTCCCTTTCAAAAAAGTATCTGCTTCACATCCAAGAAAAAGAGGGGTATTTACCTTAGATGGCATCTTTAAGCCCATCTCCCACAAAACATCCTGTGAATACAAGATCACACTCACAAAGATGTTTTTGATTCATGGCAAACTCAACAAGCATACAAGCAACAAGGTACAAGCAGAAGAACTCAAAGAAAAACAAGCATTGGTCACTCATAACAGAGCAGGTCGACCTACTATGCATACAGGTCGACTCAACACAAGCATAATAAGAGGAACTCAAAAAAACAGCAGTCAGGTCGACCTACTCCCAACACAGGTCGACCTAAAATGAAGAAATTTACATATCGTTATGCTAGGTCGACCTACACAACAACTAGGTCGACCTAATCTGAGGAAAGGTCCCCAAAACGCATCTGAAGTGGATTCTGGTCGACCTACTTCTTTAACAGGTCGACCTAACTGGGAACAAATGACATCCAAAGGATATGCAGCTCTGTTAGGTCGACCTAAGCACCACAAGAGGTCGACCTATCTGATCAAAAATGCCAAAAATTCTGGTTTTCTCTGCTCCAATTGATAAGCTCTCATATATATTGTCCAAGGTTCAATTATTGCAAAGAACACCAACGACTGAAAGATACACAAAGTCTTCTCATCTTCGTTCTTCATCATCTCCAACACAATTACACATAATCATTCTTGCGTTGAGGGTTAGTGATCGAGTTCGATAACCTCCATGGAACGGAATTGAAGATTCCTAGTGGGTGAAGATTTGTGGGGTTTTTGGTGAATAAAATCCGAGGGTTTTGTCCTCCAAGATAGGTGTTTCTTGGGGGTTTTTATCAAGAGGTTTCATCAAGGATCCATCTGAGTGTGAAGATTGAAGAACAAGGGTTCAAGGCAATTCAAGACACTGCAGAAAAGGGATCAAGTGAAGCTCTTGGATCACCTTGATCGGGCTCAAGATTAAGGGGGAAGAAGATTCAAAGGATCGACAAATTCGGTTTATTGTTTATCGCTTTGCTTTCTTCTTTGTATAAACTGCTTTCAACATTAATGGAAGATTTCCCAATTTCAATTTGGAATTGGGGGCATGTGGTGGTCGTTTTCTTTACCTCCCCGTTTCACTTGGGAGGACGGCACGCTAAACCCTTCACGCGAAATTTGGAAGGAGAATGCGCCCGTGGTGGGATGAATTTTGTTTCAGTTCTTCCTACGATATCACACGAACTTTCTTATTTGTCCTACGAGTAGGAAAGGGAAAAAAAGATCTCAACTAAACCCTAGGAGTTTGCTAAGTGTGGGGATTTACACCTAGACTAGAAATTCTGGAGTCCGGGAGGTCGGTTATACATAGGGAAGTGTTTAAACACCCTACATATCTGTAGTACTCTACAGGAACCTTCTCTGTGTCATTGTGTTTGTGTTTATTGCTAATGATTGGGAAAGTTTCTCCTTTGTGTTAGGAGAGAGAATTGAATTGATTTTAAAAGACAGACAGACAGACAAACTGACTATTTTTGGTATTCTATTAGCTCGCTGAGATTCCTTGTGAACCTCATGCCTACATATCCCTAGTGGAAGTCAGAGCTTAATGTAGTTCGGGGAACTAACTAGGGAAATTAAATATTTTTGGTGCCTTGCTTGAAGCTCAAGGTTGAAGCTTGGAATTAAATCTCTGTTTACAGTAAAGAGACATGAAATTATCTCTACAGAGAGGTATTTGTACTATTCTACCACAAACATTTAAAGGAGTGACAGAATAACTGAATTCATTTCATTCAAGAGGGGGGCCTTACTTGTGTATGTGCAAGTATACCAGTCAAATGCCTCTTAAATGAAAGAAAGATGCTCATCCAAATTAGGGAAAGTTACCACATGTCTGGGTTTTACTGCCAGCTCATGCCTTTCAAAATCCTAAATGGGAGACTTGTTTAAAATTGAAATTGAAATGTTTGTTTGTTTGAATGTGGTAGAGTAGTAAAAATATCTCTCTATAGAGATAAGCTATGTCTATCTACTGTATAAAAGATTTAACTTTAGCTGGCTTGTATGAGGCCCAAGCTTGAGGCTTTTTGATTGATTAATTAATTATTGACTCTAGGAGATGACTCCATTGGGGATTAATTACAGGGTATTTTAGTGTTCTGTACAAAGCCCAGAATTGAGGCTGACTCTACTTAGGGAGACTCTATTTATGTGCCTTGTACAAAGCCCAAGGTTGTGGCTGACTGCTGAGGATAATTGAATGAATGACTCTATTTTATGTGCCTTGTACAAAGCCCAAGGTTGTGGCTAACTCTAGCTAGGGGAAAACATTATTTTCTGCCTTGTACAAAGCCCAAGGTTGTGGCGGACTCTTAAATAAACTGAGTATGGATGACTCTATGGGGAAAGATCCTAAGTGTTAGGAATCTTTGACACATGAAAGATATGGTTTATCTGCCTTGTACAAAGCCCAAGGTTGTGGCTACTGAGTGATGAAGGACTCACTGGAGAGACTCTATTATCTGCCTTGTACAATGCCCAAGGTTGAGGCTGACTCTTGACAGGGGAGTTTTATTGTTTGGGTGCCTTGTATGAAGCCCAAGGTTGTGGCTAACTGTTTTTGTTGGTTTTGACTCTACTGAAGAGGTTTTATTTATTAAAAGACTGTTTTTCTTTGGAAGCTAACCCTTTCCAGGGATTTTGACTCAGCTGGTGAATTTGTTTGTTAAAAGACTGACTTTTATCATGTTTTTTGGAGGCTGACCCTTTCCAGGGGTTCTGATTCTTTTGGGGAAATTATCTCCTAAGAGAATGAAATTATTTATTAATTAATTTTGGAGGCTAACCCTTTCCAGGGGTTTTTATTGAAATGATGGATTGATTTTAATTGACTTTGGAGGCTAACCCTTTCCAGGGGTTCTGATTCTTTTGGGGAAATTATCTCCTAAGAGAATGAAATTATTTATTAATTAATTTTGGAGGCTAACCCTTTCCAGGGGTTTTTATTGAAATGAATGGCAGAGAGATTATCTAATGGAGACTTCTTGTTTAAAGCCCAAGATGAAGGCTGACTCAATGCTGAGGATGACCAAACATGGATCCTAGACTCTGCTAAGGAAGATTGATGAAGATAAGGGTGACAGAGACTGTCCATGTCTCTCATTCCAAAAATGTACTCAATGTGAAATTGAGACAAACTTAGCTTGTTTAAAGTCTGGTTTTAAATTGGAAGAAACTCACCAGGGTAGGCTAAAAGGTGACTAAAGACCTGTTCCTATGTTTATAAGAAACCTGATGGGTCCTTGTATACAAGCTCAAGAGGAAGCTGGAAATGCTTTTAAGAAGCCTGTGGGTCCTTGTACAAAGCCCAAGAGGAGGCTAATCGAGGGTCCTTGTTATAGCACAAGAGAAAGCTATGTAGTTTTGAACTTATTTTGGCTCTAAGCAAATGGGTAAGAGGTTTCACCGGGAATAATTCCTCTTTGGGTGGATGTGTCCTATTATTTGGATTCTAAGGTTTTTACCAAGATGTTTCACCGGGAATAATTCATCTTGGGGGTTTGAACTACAGATCTCTAATTAGGAAAGAGCCTTCACCGGGAAGACATTCTCAATCCTAGGCCATATTCCTATAATATATATATATAGTTTAACTGTCCTAAGGTTTATACTCAAACGTAGTTCTAAACTAATATATATGCACAGTTTATATTTGACAGTAATTTAAATAAAGACTGTAAATTGAAAGCTTGTAAAGCCTAACCTGGATGGAGTGGAGGCCTTTGAAGAAGTATGTACAGAGCCTCAATAGTAATTTTTGTTGTTTTGTTGATAACAATTGAATATATATATGATAAACAGTTAATGGTTTTTGAAAACAGAAGAAGTGAAGATGGACAAAGGTCACATAGGTATCTGAAGAGTTTCACCGGGAATAATGCCCTTCAAATACCAGAAGAATGTTTTGAAAACAGAAAGAACATTTTGAAAATACAGTTTTGAAAACAAGCTAAGAAGAGAAGGTTTTTGGGACTTACACTCTATTAGAGGCCCAGTACTTTACAGTACTGGTGATAAAAGCAATTTGAAAAATGACTTGGAATGATACAAGGTTTTGTTGTTTGAAAACCCTAATCATTTGATTTTATCAGAGATTGAAAACAGTTTTGAGATTTGACAAAAGTCAACTTAATTAAAGCAAAGATGAAATCTATACCCAATTAAGACCTAAATAATTAGGGTTTTATCATAAAATTATTCACAAAGTAATTAGGTTAAAACAAGATGAAAATATATATATTAAAGTATTTAAGAAAACATTTTATACTATTTTAAACCTAATTAAAATACATGAAATAAATAATATTTTTATGATTTTTTTGATTATTTATAAAATATATATATTAATCAACAAGTGTTTAAAAAATGAAGTCAAAATGAATTAATTTGATAAGTTAAATAATTGGTTAAAGTTGTGAAGGAATTAAGTTAGAAAAGTGGTAAAAAAATAGGTTTTGGTCCTAGCAAGGCTTGAACTCACGCCCTTATAGCCACACACTCAAAACAACACCACTGAGCCAAACGCCAGTTGGTGACTATAACACGCGCGCATTTGGTTTTGTTTTAAAACAAGTTAGAAAAATCTGAAAAAATAAAAGGATGAAAAAGTCTGGGGCGAGGGGGATTCGAACCCCAGACTTGTGGCATGATGATACTAAGGGTGCATGTGTGGCCACTAGGGCAAGTTGTTTAGTCGTTAATAAAACGCATACCATTCAAAATAAAATAAACCCTGCCCTGAGAATTCAAATTTGCGCGCCACCACCATCTTCGTCTTCAACCTCAAGCTCTCCATTTTTGGATTTCTGAACTCACTCGTTTCTCAACCATTTGTCATGATGTAAACACGAAACTTGCTCTAATTTCACTCACGATTCTAAATATGTAACTAACATGAACTATCATTAACTACATCTAACTAATTTATCAGAAATCGTGAAGAACCCTAAAATTTCAAAATCAAATTAAATGACTATACTGAAAGATAAATGGATGATGATAGAGGGTTTTCAATCCTCTGATGATGCTGAACAAGATAGAATCGAGCTATTTCACAAAAGGTACTTAAATTAGAGAGGTGAAGTTCAGAAACTTACCTCTGAAAATGGAGATCGTGAGGATGATTGAGAGCACCTGGGTTTGAATGAATGATCTCAATAGCTTCCCTGAGACTCAATGATGCTAACTGGATGCTTATTGTAGCCTGAATTCTTCTGAATTGTTCTATGGACCTCCCTCGATTTGAGCTTCAAGTGGACATGGAGGTTGTTGAATCCTGAGTTACAGATGAGCTGCAGCCATCTGGTTAGCTTCACTATGACCTGAGGAGTGTGTCTGGATGATTGGCTTGCCTTGAAACCTTCTGAATCACTCCATGGACCTCCAACTGCAAGTGCTCCAAAGTGAGAGCAACAATGGTGTTCCTCCACCTACAGAAGTGATCCAGGTGCTTGGATCACCTCAAATGACCTCCCTTGAGATGTTAGAATGCTCACTTCCCAAAGATAAGCTTTGGTTTGAAGAAATCGATTCTTCTTGCCAAAGAACTTTGAAAAACAATGAACAAGAGGAGAGAAAGAGAAAGCAAGTAATATGGTTGCTTTGGTGTGTTTTTGAATGAGGAATGCATCTGTATTTATAGGCAAATGGATCAGTATAGCTGCAGAGGAGTGAGCTTCCTTAGTGAAGTTGATTTGCTTTCTTAGCCATGAAGGAATTTTGCAAATATCTCTTATGCAATGATGAGAATTTTGATTCCATTTGATCAATCCCCTAGCCCTCGATTTTGCTTGATCTTAGGGGACAATTCTGAGCCAGAAATGAGCTCTAATTGGTTGGTGAGAAGATTCCTTGGGTGATTCATCAATTTGCCATAAATTCACAAATGTAATCATTACATAATCACATGTTCTTGTTTTTTTAGAATCTTCTTCAATCCTTATGGCATGGTGAAAATGAATGCATGGCATGGTTTCAGATGTGTTATGGGTCGTGTAGCATCCATAAGAGAGGTTATTTGCACAAAATTTGCAAAGTCCAAAAGTGTCCATGACCTATAATTTTACTTCATGAGGCCAACTTTGAACAAGCATAACTCCTAGCTCAAATTGAATTTGGAGAAGGTTGAACACAATTTGGAAAGCCCTAAACATCTACTTCAAATCATTAGTTTATGTCTTCTTCAGAATCCTTTGGGAAATTTGTGAAAAATGAGGCCAAAGTTGGAAGAAAACTAGGTTAAAACACTTAGAAAAATTTCTAAGTGTTTATGACCTAAACTTCAAAATCTCCAAAACTTCATAAATGGTTGATCTTTTGAAAAAAGTTCCCTTGTAAGATGTTGTTTTATTTGGCAAGATCTACAACTTTCATGTTGGAAGTTTTTTGAGTTGTGTAGGTGAAATTTTGAGATCTCACCATGCCTTCAAAAACCCTAATTCCCGACTTTTCGCTCCTTGATGAATTTCTTTGAATTTCTTTGGCCAAATGACTTTAACATCCATATATTGATGATATTGATCTTTGAAAGTCATTTTTTGACCAAAAACCTTAAAAGTCAATGATGATCCTTCACAGTTGACTTTTTCCTGACAAAGTGAATTTTTGGGCTTTTGTGTAGAAATAAGATCTTCTCCCCAAATGGATGATATAAATGGATTATATGGAGGTAGTAGAGATCCTTGAATCATGTCTTGAGTTTTGGATTCATGCCCTGATCAGAAGTCAACTATCTTGGTGAATTAGGTCAAAACCCTAATTTGTCGACCATGTGAAAATAATGACTGTAGACTTTGAATTGAAGTGTGATGTCCAGTAGACCTTGTAATATGAGTTATTTGAAGATGATTGATGTCTTTGAATGACCCTCTGAGGTTTCTTAGGGTTTCCCAAATGTGATCCCTGATTTTAGTCCTTGATAGGCTCAAAACCCTAGTCTGGTGACCTGAGTATACCTGTACTCATATGACTGGATGTCTAATCAATCATAGATGAGAAAAGTGAAGTTTTTGAGCTCCATGATTGTATTAGAGACTAATATTTGTATTGATTGATCCTTTGCCTGAGCTTTCTTGTCTTTGAGCATCCTTGATTAGGTACTAGATGGAGAAATGACTGCTCTGGGTACTTGTCTTGACCTGATGAAAAATCCTAAAGATATGTCATCTCAGGGGGTCAAAAATTAGGGTATGACAGGGCAGACGTAGTCGTAGCGAGGATGATCGACGAACTGCCTGAACAAATATCGTGTTCTTGTCGCTTTTATCTTTTCATTTACGTTCTGTTAATATTTGGTCATAATTGCAAAATTGATTAACGATTCAAGTGTTAAAAATGTGAATTAAGGTTCTGCATAAACATCACAATTCACCACATCTTGAATCATCATCAATTTGAACATTATCACCAAGTGTTTGTCCTTTTGCTTATTACATTATTACTGCATTGCAAACCAAAGTTTGTCAATTTAGAAGTTAATTGATTTTCAGCTGTGAAACGTATTGATTCGATAACATATCACTTCATTGTTAATCTCAATTATCTTGTGGTTTTGTCACATATACGACCCTTGCAATAACGGTCCGGAATAGACGCAAGTCGATTCAGAACCGCTTTCGCTTTAGTTCGAAATAATTCCGAAAAACTCTGTGAGATCTATTCACCCCCCCTCTAGATCCTCAGGCCAGCGTCTAACACATCCTTCCCAACAAGTGCAAATTTCAGGGCATTTCAGTGTTCAATCATCTTCTACCTTTAGACCACGATTGGCAGACGTGCCTATCTGACTCTTCAGGTTTAAGAAGATTGAACAGGGGCAGCTGTCATACCCAAAAATTTTCCCTCCTATATTCAAATCAAAGGTTCCTCATTTCATCTCCAATAACTCAAGGCTCAAGGGTTCTTCTCAAGCAACTCTCTCCTAATCGAGGGTCTCAAAACTAGGGTTTGCAGGTTATCAAAGGAATTTGATTTTCTAAGGTCTCAAATGGATCCCAAGGTATTTCATATGTCTCAGAGTATCTCCATGTCAATTATCAATCTTCAATCCCAAGGATTTCCCATTCAAATGCTCAGATGATCAATAATCGACTATGTTGACCTAAAAGTCAACTATAGTCAAAATACAGTCAAACTTCAAGATTTTTGGTCAACATCAAGGATGTGAGGTTATATCCATAATTTGATCAAAGACTGATCATGATCCATTAATAAAAACTCAGAAATGAACAAATTTCAAAAGTTCAAATTAGGGTTTTTTAGGAAAAGTCAACTCAACTTTGACTGGGCATAACTCTCTCATACTTTATCAGAAATTTCTCACTCAAAGCCTATTTTGAAGGAAATTGGATTCTCTACAACTTTGTCTCTCACAAGCTAAGGCCAGAAATGCTTCATTCAAAAGATATGATCCAAGAGATTATAGGTCCTCCAAAAAGTCAATAAAATATACCTTTTGGGTCAAAGCTCATAACTCGAGCACGGAAGCTTCAATTGAGATGAAACAAAAAATGTCATTTAGAGGACTCTATAACCTTTCCAAAAACTCCAAGAACACTTTCATATGTCAAAAATTGAGCAAGATACAAGTTGTACAAGTTAGGCGATTTTGAGGAAATGCATAAGATGCAAAGTGAGCAAGTTTGATTATTTTGACTAATGGGCCTAAATTTTGGATTTCTAACATGATTCTAACCTCACATGAGACCCATATTTCCATTCTTGTGATTCCCATTATTTCTATCCTTTTATTTCGAAATTTATTTATTTAAATTCAATTTAAAATAAATAAATAATGGGAAAATATCTAAGGAATGTTTGCATATATTTTTGAAGGGAAATCTTGATCACAATATCATTGAGATTAGTTTGGTTTGATGATAGAAAAATATTGGATAAAAATAGAAAAAAATCATGAGATTTTAATCAATTTTCTTCCTCTCTTGATAACCTAGTATCCAAGCCCAAAAGAAACCCTAAGAGAGACATATATATTCTAAAAATAATTCAGGGAGAGGGGAGGACGAAAATTAGGGAGAGAAACCCTATTTTAAGCTTCCAAAGATAAGAGAAAATTAGGGCACGCAAGGGAACATTCATTGGCCACTTTCAGTCCATCCTAACGATTGAAATCCCTTCCTGAAGATCCAAGGGGTGAGAACAAGCCAAGAACCATGCCCAGAAACACTTGAACATTGCATGTCGTGATTGGTATTTTCGCTTTTATTTTGGATTTCGTATTTCACTTGCATGGATATATTAACCTGAACTAACAATACCAATGAGTTCATGATGCGACATAGACCAGGTCTGGACCATTACATGGAAGCTTTCACGCGAGAACTGAGTCGTGCCATTGTTGACCGTGAGTTTGTCTCTTCTGTCGTAGCGCATGATACAGCGATCTACAGGCCAAAAGGACGTCACCATCGAGATCGCAGCCCTCGAATTAGGGTAATAAGGTACTCTTGGTTCGTTCATTCTTCTTATTTCGCAGGCTCTAAATTTCTCCTCGCCGGAGAAGATGAAGAGGAACGCCGTGGGTGGTGGCCGGAATCGCGTGTACTGGTTGGTCCAGACGTGGCAGCGTGACATTAGCTCAGTCCCAAGGGTTGAACGTTTGACTTCCTGCGTGGCATAATGGAGAAAGATGATTGGCCTTGGTTTTAAGTTGTGGGACCCAGTTCTCGTTTTCTTTGACTCTTTTTAAACTAAATTCATTTATCTATATTTATGGTGGTGCGTGTAAACGTTAAACAAAAAACGTTTCTAGTACAGGTGGTGAAGCTGAATGGAGATTACCCCAAAGACCAGAGTTCGAACCCTATGAATGGCAATTATTTTTTACTAACTCCCAGGTTACGTTTGCCTACGGATCCAGCGTATATGCTCACTGCACACTATCATAAACCCTCGGTTCTCCACCACAGGATCTCCTATGATTCAGATCTAACGTACAGGGGCTGCATCTCCACCATACACCCCCAAGAAGCACCACACAGGATAATACGCCCAGGTTTATTTAATTATTTTTATATTATTATATAATTACTCTTAACTATTTTATGTATATATGATTTAATTTTTCAAATAAAATTAATAGTAGAATTAAATTAGGATTAGGTTTATAAGTATTTAGAATTATTTTCCGATTATATTCTCGATTATTCGACTATTTCGATTAATTTGTT
Source organism: Vicia villosa (assembly GCF_029867415.1). Taxonomy (NCBI): domain Eukaryota; kingdom Viridiplantae; phylum Streptophyta; class Magnoliopsida; order Fabales; family Fabaceae; genus Vicia; species Vicia villosa. The sequence goes on along the minus strand of NW_026706334.1, from coordinate 105,176 downwards.
TAATCAGCTTTAATTGTTAAAGATCAAACAAAAAATCCTAGAAGATTACCAGGGCATTAGGGTTTATCCAATCCCATTAGTTTTTTTGCCAAAATAATAGGATTTAATTTATTATTCGCTTCGATTAAATCAATTGATCGTGGTGGGTAATAATCAATTAATTGTTTAATTAATTAAAATGATATTAATTCAAATACATATTATTCTGCTAAATGGTTTTAACCAAAGCTATTGGTTACGATGATTAGCATTTTCCCTTTATCAAAATTCGTTATTATTTGTAATCGAATCTATCGATTATGAGGAGTAACGATAATTAAAATACACACATTTGCTATTCATGATAATCGAATCTATCGATTATAGTGGTTAGCAATCCTCCCTTCAATCTGTTAGCCATGGTAATCCAACCTATTGATTATTGCAACTAATGGTAACAAATTAAAATCAGGGTTGTACGCCCAAATCTAAAACATTCGAACACATCAAACCAAAACTACGGATTTTCATCCTTTTCAATCAGGCAACTCAAAATGCCTTGCAAACATCACAAATTCAAAACTACGATAGGCCATTCAAAAAGCCTTCAAACAACCTCATACTAATTCAAAGGCGTACAACCCTGTGCCCGAACTACGTAGACTCTGATCCTCCATAAGGAGGTACGTAGGCACTTGACAACAAGGTGAGTCCCCCTCCTCCAAACTCTAATCATGTTCAATATAATTAGCCTTTACACTGTTTGTTACCTTTCTTTATGTAAGCCATAAACCTGAGTTTATAATGCAAACCTTAGGAAAGGGTTGAGGGTGCCTAACACCTTCCCTCGACCTGAATATAGTATCTTACCCTGATCTCTTAACTGCGCGAGGTTTCCTATTCGCCTTGGTAGAATAGGTGGCGACTCTAAAATTTATATTTTTAGGGCAGGTTGCTACAACAGACATAAGGCAAGTCACCTTCTGCTTCTCAAGATCTGAAAGATCAATCTTATAAATGTTGTTCTTTCTCTTGCCTGTAAATAGGTTTGAGCCATCCTTCTGACTTACAGCCTTGCAAGACTTTTGATTAAAGATTATGTCATAACCATTGTCACTTAATTGACTTATGGACAATAAGTTATGCGCTAATCCTTCTACAAGAAGTACATTAGTTATGGAAGGAGAGTTACCAATACTTATGGTTCCAGAGCCAATTATCTTGCCCTTCTGATCTCCTCCAAACTTGACTTCTCCACCAGACTTAAGCACCAGGTCTTGGAACATAGACCTTCTTCTCGTCATGTGTCGCGAGCACCCAGAGTCCAGGTACCATGACATTTTGTGCTTTGTCTTCTTTGCTGCTAAGGATATCTGCAACAGAAATTATCTTCTCCTTAGGTACCCACAATTTCTTGGGTCCTTTCTTGTTAGTTTTCCTCAAGTTCTGATTGAACTTGGGTTTAGCATGATAAGTAACAGGAGGAACAACATGATATTCTTTAGGTTTGGCAGCAAGATATTTTTTAGGTTGTGTCACATGCTTCTTGGTGTGTGTAGTGTTAAATGTTTTGGCATGTGAAGTGAGCCCAATATCATGTGAGTGGCCATATTTGAACTGATCATACAATGGCTTGTATGTGATTTTCAAATCATCAACAGGTTCAAATTTGTGTGGGGTATCACCCTCATAGCCAACGCCAATCCTTTTGTTTCCAGAAACACCATATATCATAGAAGCAAGATGACTTCTGCCAATACTTCTAGATAGAAACTTTCTGAAGCTCGAGTCATATTCTTTCAGAACATGATTGAGACTAGGAATGGATTTTTCTGATTTAGAAGGAGATCCAATATCTTTGGATAATTTTAAAACTTTTTCCTTCAGTTCAGAATTTTCCACTTCCAGCTTCTTAGTTTCAAATTCAAATAGCTTTTTCAGCTTTTTGTATTTGATACTAAGATGAGCCTTGAGTTCCAGAAGTTCAGTTAAACTGGAAACTAACTCTTCTCTAGATAGTTCAGAAAATACCTCTTCAGAATCTGATTCTGATGTAGATTCTGATCCGTCATCCACTGTGGCCATCAGTGCAAGGTTTGCCTGCTCGCCTTCAGAGTCTGATTTTGATTTTGATTCTGATTCTGAATCATCCCATGTTGCCATAAGACCTTTCTTCTTATGAAACTTCTTCTTGGGATTCTCCTTCTGAAGTTTTGGACATTCATTCTTGAAGTATCCAGGCTCATTGCACTCATAACAAATGACCTTCTTCTTGTCAGATCTTCTGCCTCCAGAAGATTCTCCTCTTTCAGGCTTCTTTGAACTTCTGAAGTTCTTGAACTTCCTTTGCTTGCTCTTCCAGAGTTGGTTTACCCTTCTGGAGATCATGGACAGTTCATCTTCTTCTTCTGATTCTGATTCTTCAAAATCTTCTTCTTCAGCCTGAAAAGCGTTACTGCATTTTTTATAATTAGATTTTAATCCAATAGACTTACCTTTCTTCTGAGGTTCATTAGCATCTAGCTCAATTTCATGACTCCTCAGAGCACTGATCAATTATTCAAGAGAGACTTCATTCAGATTCTTGGCAATTTTGAAAGCAGTCACCATAGGACCCCATCTTCTTGGCAAGCTTCTGATGATCTTCTTGACATGATCAGCCCTTGTGTATCCCTTGTCAAGAACTCTTAATCCAGCAGTTAGCGTTTGAAATCTTGAGAACATCTTCTCAATATTTTCATCATCCTCCATCTTGAAGGCTTCATATTTCTGGATCAAGGCAAGAGCTTTAGTCTCCTTGACTTGGGCATTTCCTTCATGTGTCATTTTTAATGACTCATATATATCGTAGGCAGTTTCCCTGTTAGATATCTTCTCATATTCAGCATGAGAGATAGCATTCAGCAAAACAGTCCTACACTTATGATGATTTTTGAATTGCTTCTTTTGATCATCATTCATTTCTTGTCTTGTAAGCTTTACACCAGTAGCTTTCACTGGATGTTTGTAACCATCCATCAGAAGATCCCATAAGTCACCATCTAGACCAAGGAAGTAACTTTCAAGTTTGTCTTTCCAGTATTCAAAGTTTTCACCATCAAATACTGGTGGTCTAGTATAACCATTGTTACCATTTCCATTGTTTTGCTCAGCAGAGCCAGATGTAGATGTATGTGTTGGATCTTCACCAGCCATCTTGACTTAAGCGTTTTTCTCTTCCTGAAACTTTTCTAAACACGGTTAAGTGCTTGCACCTTAGAACCGGCGCTCTAATGCCAATTGAAGGATAGAAAAACACTTAGAAAGGGGGGGTTTGAATAAGTGTAGCTTTAAAACTTGTAAGATAAAAACAGTTTGCACAATGATTTTTATCCTGGTTCATTGTTAACTAAACTACTCCAGTCCACCCCCTTGGAGTGATTTACCTCACCTAAGGATTTAATCCACTAATCACACAAGATTACAATGGTTTTCCACTTAGATAACTTCTAAGTCTTCTAGAGTATACTGATCACAACCTGATCACTCTTGGAACAAACTGCTTAGATACCCTCTAAGACTTTCTAGAGTATACTGATCACAACCTGATCACTCTAGTTCTTACAAATTAATGTAAACAGATTCTTATAAGAGTTATAATGCTTCTTAATAAGCTATTATCACAACTGTGATTTTTTCTCTTAAGTTTAAGCTTAGTCTCACTAATATATTACAACAGCAATGTAGTGAGGTTGAAGATGAAGTTTGAGAGCTTTTTGAATTTGACAGCGTTTCTATATGTATGCGCAAAGTGTTGTATTCAGCTTCTCATCAGAACTTCTATTTATAGGCGTTTGAGAAGATGACCGTTGAGAGCATTTAATGCTTTGCGTGATCCGTACAGCATTGCATTTAATGTTTCACTCTTTTGTCAACTACCTCGAGCCTTGCTTTCGCTGTGTCTACTGACGTTGCCTTTAATAGCTACTAACGTTCCTTTTGTCAGTCAGCATAGCCTGCCATCTTGTACTTGCTTCTGATCTAATGTTTGTGTAAACAACGTTTGAATATCATCAGAGTCAAACAGCTTGGTGCAGAGCATCTTCTTGTCTTCTGACCTTGAAGTGCTTCTTAGCGTGATACCATGAGAGCTTCAGTGCTTCTGCTTCTGATCTTAAGTCCTTCTGATGCTTCCATAGACCATGTTCTGATTCTGCTTGACCATCTTCTGATGTCTTGCCAGACCATGTTCTGATGTTGCATGCTGAACCTTCTGAGTCAGTGCTTCTTGCGCTGATTTTGTGCATACTCTTTATATAATTCCTGAAATGGAAATTGCATAGTATTAGAGTACCACATTATCTCATACAAAATTCATATACATTTTTATCATCAAAACTAAGAATATTGATCATAACAAATCTTGTTCTAATAGAATGGAAAAATGCATTTGCTTCTCCACTTTCATAATAGCTTTTTCTGTAGCATCGATTCTAAAACAATCATCATCATCACTCGGATGCTTTATGGCTTCAAAGAGATCAAGACATAATTCCTCATCTTGGTATCGCAATTTCATTAAGCCATCATCAATGTCTATCATCATTCGGGCCGTCTTCATGAAAGGCCTTCCTAGGATCAAAGGTATATCTGGATATTCTTCCATGTCTATGACAACAAAATCAACCGGAAACCAAAATTTGTCAACCTTGACAAGCAAGTCTTCCGCAACTCCATGAGGATGAGCTGTGGATTTATCAGCTAATGATAATGTCATTCGAGTTGGCTTCAAGTCATTAATTCCTAACCTTCTCACCATAGACAATGGGATCAAATTAATACTAGAACCGGTATCCACCAAACCTTTGCCTATATGAACATTTCCAATAGACACCGGCAACGTCACTCGTCCAGGATCATTTGATTTAATTGGTGTAGTGCACTGAATTAACGCATTACAACATGAGCTCACTGTTACTACCTCAGGATCCAAGAATCTTCTCTTTTTGGCGATGATGTCTTTGATAAATTTGGAATACATCGGCATTTGCTCTAATGCTTCAGAAAAGGGAACATTTATTTGCAACTTACTAAAATTGTCCAAAAACCGAGCATAGTGCTTTGCATCTTCTTTCTTTGACGGACCGGGAGGGTAAGGTGATTTTTTTACATGAATAGAATCCTCCTTCATCCTCCCCTTTTCACTCACACTCAATTTTTTCTTTCCTTTTTCCACTTCTATCTCAATTTTTTCTTTTTCCACTAATTCTTTCTCTTTCTCATTTTGAACTAAATCACCCTCAACATTTTTTTCTACTTCAATCACTCTATCTTTTTCAACATCAACAATATCTTCCTCAACTACTTCTCCTACACCCATATCAATATTTCTACCGCTACGAGTTAGAATGGAATTACAATGCTCACGAGGATTTTTTTGTGTAATAGCCGGAAAAGGACCTTTGTTTTGATCGGCAAGTTGCTTTGACAATTGCCCGACTTGAGTTTCAAGGTTCTTTATGGCCGCATCTGTACTCTTTTGGCTTGCAATTTGCAATTGCATGAATTGGCTAAGAGTGTCTTCTATTGAAATCTTTGTTTGTTGAGGTTGTTGATTGTAACCGCCTTGATAAGGATTTTGACGATTTGATGGACCCGCAACCGGCCTCCATCCTTGTTGATAACCTTGATTACCTCTTTGTTGGTAACCTTGGTTATTGTTGTAAGGTTGTTGTTGTTGTCTCCCACCATAAACTTGATTAGGATTAGAAACATAATTCACCTCTTCACCTGGTGGAGGACAAAAACCAGTTTGATGATCACCCCTACACAATTCACAACACATCACTTGTTGATTTTTAGTAGGGATCCCAATTATCTCTTTGATTTGTTGAGGGAGTTTTGACATTTGTTGAGTAAGCAATTCTACTTGTTGAGTCAATAACTTGTTTTGAGCAAGTATTGCATCACTAGTATTCAACTCAAGAACATCCGGCTTTCTTTGCGATGAACTACGGTTGTGTTGCCCTTGATGATCATTCAAAGCCATTCTATCAATGATAGCAATTGCTTCTTCAGCAGTTTTTGACATCAAAGACCCACCCGCGGTGGCATCTAAAAGTGATTTTGGTTGAGGTTGGAGTCCATTTCTAAAGATATGGATTTGAGTCAATTCATCAAATCCATGTCCTTTACATTTTCGAACCATAGACTTAAACCTCTCCCACGCTTCATTTAGAGATTCACTCGGACCTTGAGAGAACACCGCAATAGAAGTTTTCGCTTCCATAAACCTATTGTGTGGGATGAACCGATCCAGAAATTTTTCTTCTAACTCGTTCCAATTAATCATGACATTGTTTGATTGATCGAGGTACCATTCCTTAGCTTTTCCTATCAAGGAATGAGGAAATAGTCTCCTGAAAACCTGTTCTTCTTCGGCCTCCGGAGCACCAATAGTTCCGGCGATCTCATAGAACTTTGTTAGATGAGTAAAAGGATCCTCTTGATCTGCTCCCGTGAACAGATTTTGATATAATAATTGAAGTAACCCCGTTTTCATCTCGGAGTTCCTTCCATTAGCTTGATCACGAGCAAATTGTGCATTTAGACGAGGGCTATTAACACAAGGCCCTCGAGGTGGAACATTAGGATCCGCAGCCATTTCTTCCTCAACTAAGTTTTCAACCGGAGTTGAAGAAGAAGATGCTTCTTGTTGTTGTCTTCTTTCCCTAGCTAGTTGTCTCTGTCTACGAGTTTTGCTATTCTCTCTACACGCAGTCCTTTCAATCTCAGGATCAAAAAGGAGTTGATCTGCAGGTACACGTCCTCGCATAAACTGTAATCTGAAAAACTAACCAAGTAAATTAACAAACACAAGGGATAAGAGCTAAGAAATAAGAGATTAATTATAAGACTCAATACAAAACAAACTATTGCAATGCTTGCAATATCTAAACAACAATCCCCGGCAACGGCGCCATTTTGTTGAAAGAGTATTGTGGTACTTTTAGATTATCGTTTCCTCAGGGATTGGTGTGATATCACCGCCGTTCTATAGTTTATGTTGTCTTGAGTTAATGTTACTTTGGTTTTGAGTTTGCAAAAGATCATTCAACAATTTTAGTAGCAAGGAGTAAATTAAAGAAAGTTCTAAGTTTAAGAGAATGTATCAAGATTCGATTTCACCGACCTAACTTTGTATGTCAACCTATAAATATATATACATGAACTTCTTAACAATCAATATAATTACGTATCGACGTCTATATCGTCCGTGTCCGCAACGATATAGTTGGATTTACCATATTGTTTAACCGCCGATTTCTCCATCGTTTAAACAATACAAATAACGTTTTCTAAACCGATACTAAGTAAATATCAAACGCTAAATCCATGTCTGCAATTTATAGTTTGATAGATGATGAAATTAGATCAAGGTAAAAATATTGATGTCTCAAACATTTATACCATAGAAAAGCTTTAACAAACAAACTACACCATCTATATTGATCATAACTCGTTCATACACATATATTCACAAGAAAAACATACAAAAGTATAGGAGGATTACATCTTATCTTGATACAAAAGAGATTTAGCTATCCATAGAAATGGTAGCTTACTCAAGAAGGTAAAGATGAAGAATGACAAGCATCTACGGCGATTAATCGACGATCAAGGCTTTAATTCTCCAATTCTTCAGTTGCTACAGTAGTTTAGGGTTCTTTAAGCTCTCAAGAATGTCTAACCTTTCACAAATTTTGTTCTGTTCCTTAAATACAAAAACAAAATTACACAGACCGCGCTTAGCGCGGTGAAGCCGGCTAAGCGCGCTATCCCAAAATAGCTAAACCGCCCAACCGCGCTAAGCGGGCTCCAGACCGGGCTTAGCGCGGAAGTTTCTGCCAGAACTTCCTTCTTTTCTTCAAAACCGCGCTTAGCGGGCTCCTACCGTGCTTAGCGCGGTACCTTTTTCCAGCAATCCTAATTTTTGGTCTTGGAATATCTTCAATTCATTTTTCCATGGTCCAAGCTTCCATCTATCTAGCAAAAACTACAAAATCCAACACAAATTGCAAAGATAAGAACTATTCGACAATAAAATAAATATAAGAATATATATATACCAAATGATAATAAAATACTAATACTAACCACAAAAAGACTTGAAAGTTACCAAAAATTACCCAAGATATTAACACAATTTGGTAACTAACAGTTCTGCGGCAAAATCAGGATGTATTCGATCAAAGTGCTTCCATGCCTCGCCATCAGATGGATGCCACATAGTGCCTGGACTTGTTTTATTTGTATGATGCCATGTCATTTGACTTGCACTGTGCATTGAAGCAAACATTCTTTTTAACCTTGGTATTATCGGAAGATAAAACATGGACTTTACTGCTACGCAGTCTTGATTAGTGTTAACGGTTCTACTGCGAACTTTATATCTTGGACTCATACAAAACTTACATTCCTCCAACAATCCATCTTGAGTACCAAACTCATTTTCATAAAACAACATACAACCATTAATGCCACAATCAATCTTTCTTACTCTTAAGCCCAACTTCGACACCAACTTCTTTGCTTCATAAAATATTGTAGGCAAGTTGTCTTTCATTGCAGTTGAGTCCAACATCATTTTTACGAAGAATTCCAAACACTGATCAGGAACATTCCAATTTGACTTGGCGGCCAATAATCTCACACACATTGATAACTTTAAGTCAGATGATCCATCAAACAACGGCGTATTCATCTCATTCAACAACTGATAAAAATTTTGCGCTTCCTCATTCGGCAACTCTTCCCCACCAAAATCTTCAGGTTGATCATAGGTCACGTTCACACTAAAAGCATCCTCAACCATGTCACCAATCAGATTAAAGTTTTCCTCATATTCCATAGGTGGCTGACTACTTGAAGCATGCGCGTTGCTAGTCTCTGGTACATTGCTAGGAAGTTCTTCACCGTTAAACGTCCAAACCCAATAATTTGCAATAAAACCCCTTCTATGAAAATGAGATGTTACTTCCTGTGGGTCACTAATTATTGGTCTACATTCACATTTAAGACAGGTGTCATACCCCAATTTTTGACCCTAAGATCCTATATCATTCATATCCCAATCATTAATCAAGAGCTTCACTTGGAAGTTTTGTTTGTGGTGTTGCACTCACCTCATCAATAAGAGGGACCATCAAGCACCAATGATTGTTTACCTTGTATGCATATTATACTAACCCAAATACCAAAAATATTTCTTTGTTTCTTTGTAGGCTTTTGTTTTGTAGGTACCAAGCCAAGACATGCAATAAACAAGGCATTTTTCACATTTTTGACTGATGAAATCGATTTCCCTACTGGGTAAATCGATTTCCCTGCAGCAATCTTCAACAAAATCACATTCTGGACAGCATGAAATCGATTTCCCTCCTGGGTAAATCGATTTCCCTAGTGTATTTTGCGTCAATTTCTCTTCTGGAACAGAGTGAAATCGATTTCACTCCTGGGGAAATCGATTTCCTTAAGGCAAAATTCAAAAATATAAGGAGGGAAGCTTGACATCATTTTGGCACCTTTTTCTTTGATCATTTTACCAATTTTCCACCTCATCAAAATTAATCCCTTCATTAAACCCACTTAAACCCCATTTTACCATTTCTTACCATTTAATTGCCACTTTAATTACCAATTAAACACAAGCTAATTACCAAATGCAAAAAGACCAAATTACCACTACTCTTGCTCTCATCCTATAAATAGAGCCCACTACTCTCTCATTTCTCAAGCTTTTGAGAGCCAAAAAACCTCTTGCAATTTCTCTCCTCATTCCTACCAAATTCACCAAAGCTCTTCATTCTTTCATAAAGTTTGTGAGTTACATCTTGAACCTCACAAACTTTGAGCTAAACCACCATCCATTTCACTTTTTTTTCTTCAATTGTTGAGAGATCAAGATTTGTGTTGGTGATTCTTGAAGTAGATCCAAGTTTTGTTCAAGATTTGGTAAATTTTCTTCATCCTTTTTGTATATCATGATGTAGATCTTTGTTGCTTGTGTGTGATGCATCTTTGATGCTATATTGGTGCTATTTGATGGTGATTTGATGGAAAATTCGTGCTCCAATTGATGTTTGATCATAAGGTGTTTGTACATTTGTTCAAGTCAAGTTTTATGCCTCTAAATGCTGTTTTTGCTGATTTTTACACTGAGGAAATCGATTTCCTTAAGGCTGAAATCGATTTCCTGCTGAGCGTGACTTGTTTTTTTTGAAAACTGCACTATGGAAATCGATTTCCCTCTGCATGAAATCGATTTCCTGCTGGCAGAATGTGGTTTTTTGCCTTTTTTATGCTTGTTTTGGTTTCCTACTTCCTCCACTTCATTAATATCATTGGATCTAGGATGTTGATAGGTTTGAAATGACCTAATCCATAATATTAGATGAATGATATTAATGATAGTGTGAGTTGATTATCTTTTGTGAATTTTATTCTTCTTCCTCCATTTCATTAATATCATTGGATCTAGGATGTTGATAGGTTTGAAAGAACCAAATCCATAATATTAGATGAATGATATTAATGATAGTGTGAGTTGATTATCTTTATGCATTTTATCTTCTTCTTCTCCTTTTTTTCTTTTGATCGATGAAAGTCTTAATACTTTGAGAATTCTTATGGATTCTTAGTGAAGACTAGATCGTTACCTATTTTCTTTTCGTGCGGTATTGCTTTCGGAAGGCGATCTACATATCGTTCTTCTCGCATACATTCGCACATAAAGTTTTGACCGGCCTCGTTGTAGGGTGATTTCTACATAAATCACTTGGCGATCTGCTTAACATAGCGCAATATTTCGTGTCCCGAATCAAAAAGATCAAACATGGAAGAGAATTGTATGCGGTTGATTTAAGACTTGTGGAGGTTTTTATCGTGTAGTCGCTATGATTTTATCAAGCTTCTGATAAGCCTCATTGACTTTAAATCCGAGTACATCATTCACTCACCATAGATCTTCCTACTAACTTTGATAACATACTTGACAAGTTTCAAGATGGTTATCTTTAACATTTAACAACTAACTTTAATTTCCGCACCTTTATATTACCGCTCTTTATATTACTGCTCTTTATATTTCTCGCCTTATCGCTTTACTTTACCATTTCATCATATTTACTTTCCGCCATTTTTCCTTTGTCCACTTGGACCATACTTTATCTTTTCTTGCTAAAACACTAATAAATAACCAAAATCTAAAAAATACATAAGGCTCTCTTTGGACTATCGGTTACTATCCCTAGCACTTTGGAGATTCGGACTTATGGACCTAGTACCTTTGGACTCATTCTATTACTATCCTGTGATTGTTCTGTCTGTCTGGCATTGTTCTGTTGTATGTTTATGTGTGCAGGTATTTCCTTGAAAGCCCTTGATGGTTAATTCCAAGGCATTGAGATAAGGATTTTACCCGAAAACAGCCGTTACTCTGCCCGACTTTCGTCAGAATCTTAATGTGCTTAATGAAAAATGGTGCTAAGACAATAAATTCATCTGGATCCCCAAGTGTTAATGTGTTGGTACTGATAAATCCAAAGGATGGGAAAACTACCTTGGCTCTTAATGTCGAGTGTTGGCTTCTTATTTGGTTAGACCGTTTCTTTCCTTAGCTTTTATTTTATGCACTAGGTTAGCCTCTTCATCTCCTCCCATTCTTAAATTTTCAAAATCTTCTCTCTTTTTCCAAAACATTCTTATGTTTGCAAACCTTTTCAAAACCTTTTTTTTCTTAAAAATATCTTTCGCCCTTAGTGGCTTTTCTTCAAAAGTTTAGACACCGTTAATTGTCTAAACGAGTGGTTATATCCCACGATTTTGAAATTGATTGATAATAACGAGACCTTTTCCGCGTGAGAGAGCTAGTGGCATACTCGTTGATTTTATCCGAGTTGGCGCCCTTCTTTCATTTGCGATGCAAAGAACTTGTTTGTTCTCATGCTCAAGATCAATGGCTGAGTGTTTCTCTCTAACGACAACAAAGTGTTTATTCGTTTTAAAAACGTTTTTCCCAAAAGCGGAACTACATTAGCTCTGACTTCTCCATTGCACCGAGGAGGTATGTAGGCACAAAGCTTAACGCTTTGCCGAGCTTATTTTAAAAAACAAAACAAACCCTTTTTTAGCACACACACACAGATTTTCAAAAAGGTTCCTGTGGAGTACCACAGATATGAGGGGTGCTTAAAACCTTCCCCTCATATAATCAACACCCGAACCTGAGTTCTCTTTCTTGTTTTAAAAACAAAACTTTGGGTTTTTCGTTCTTTTTCCTTTTCCTTTGAAAAAATAAAGCGCGGTGGCGATTTCAAATGAAATATTGATTCGAGTCAATTCTCATGACTTCGATATCAGATTTTCCCCGCTACAACAGGGACACCTAACTCCTCCTTCGCTTCGACATAATTCCTGAGCAAACGCCCAACTGATAAACCCTTCAACTCCTACTATAAAATTGGGTTTAAGTCTCATTCTTCCTGGAAATGTTGTATTATACATCCAACTACGATAATACCGATAATATTCTATACTGCACATTTATACAATCATTGTCATTTTGAGTTAGAAATATTAATAAACTTAATATTATTCTTAGACGTATACTAGTTAATATTCTATACTACACATGTTATATTGAACATATGTTAACCATAAAGTTACTATTTTTTTAACTACACATTTTAAACTACACATATTGAAAATATAATTTAATAGAAATACTATTAAATATTTACTATTATTAAAAATATTATTTTTTATTCAACTACTAAACATGTACCATATAAATATCTATTACATATTAAAAAGTACTAGTTATTTTTAATTAAATCTATTTTAATATATAAAAATCAATTACCACCAAATTCCCTTAATTACCCTAATCACAATCAATTAAAGATGGTTTTGCATACCCCTGAGAGTAATTACACATCTAAACATAATTAAATTGCAGCAGCCCTAATTATTTGAAATCCTTTTATTGGAACAGACTATATTCCATCATCACACGCTTTTAGTTTCCCAAGCATTGGAAAATACACTGTTTTTACTCTGAAAAGACATTGGAAACATATCAAACGTTTCTCATTCTTCTTCTCCTATTCATCCCCTATATTAAATCATCTTCACTTCCTCTCAAAGTTATTTCCGTCCTTCCCTCTTCCACTGTCATCTTCAAAACCGATTCAATTTTGTTTCCCATTCTTATTTTTTTCTTAAATCGTGACTGATCCATTAAAAAGCATCATCATTCAGCATGAGAACCGTAAATTCATCCTTTATCAAAACCATGGCAAACTCTTTCCAATTTCTTCATTTAATTTTGACTGCTTTAAGATTTCTTATTAAAACCCACAACATAATCCCCAACTATTCAAACCTTCTGAAACCCTAATCTTTCATTTTCACCTCCCAAACCAACAATGCTTTCGAAACCTCCAAAGGTAATTTCTTTAATTTTTTTTTGCTTTTCATCGATCAGATTTTACTTTCTACTTTTTTGAATTGATAAGTCTTTTTAATATATTTTTATTTAAAAAATATTTTTAACGAATTAATGAGAGAAAAATGATTTTTTTTACTGTTTTGTTTAGACTTAAATATAAGGAAAATGAAGTCTTTATGCTGAGAAATCTGGAGGAATTTGATTTTTGTTAAATGTTGACAGAAAAATCAGTGTTGTACTCAAATGTTGATAATTTTAGAAATTAAGGTGTTTGATTTTGAAAGTATACTTAATTCCCATTAAATTTAAAATTGTTGATTTCACCGATAGATATCTGGATACCTTAAATATTTTGTTTGGTAAGTTGGTGATTGATGTTGTTACCGTGAGAATTTTGTTATCTTTTTTTCTCACATATTTACTTTTCTTTATTTGTTTGTTTGATTTTGTTGTTGTGTTGAATTTACTCAAGTCTTTGTGAACTGAGTTATTTGTTTGTTTGATTTTGTTGTTGTGTTGAATTTACTCAAGTCTTTGTAAACTGAGTTTGGATCCAGTAATATATAATTTTGAATAATACATTCACACTAATATGCTCATAAATGGCAAAAAAAAATGGCACAACTGTTAGTTTTATGTTACAGATGTTTTATGTTTCTGATAAAAGTATTGAATCATTTGATTGCTACAGTGCATGCCAATCTGCTTTGCAAGGAAAGCGTGATCGTGATCGTTCTTATTACAAGTTATCCATCATTATTCCAGCCTATAGGAATTAATACAGATATATGATTCTATGCATAGCCAACACAGATTCACATTATTATGCCGATTTTCAATGGTCTGTTAATAGTGGTGGAGCCTATACGAATTAATGTAGATGGCTTTTTAAATGTTTTGCAAGTTGAAGGCTATTTTTGATTTCTATGATGTGATTATGAATATGATTATTAATATTTCATTACTACAAGTTAAACACCAACATCTTTTAATAAAAATTCCAATTACTCTAATAAAATAATTATTAAATCAATTAAATGATATTTAATATTTTAACTAACCTGATATAAATGAGATGGAATATATAATTGAAAATAAATAATGAGGTTTAAATATGTTTAATTATTGCAATATGTTGTTTATATATAGATTATAAGACTTATAAATAAGTAAATAATTGATACTATACTCTACCATTTTGATGTTTTTTTTATTACATAATTGAGTATAATTATTCTATTGTTTTAAGGAATTTTTTCATTACCCTTAAACGTAATTACCATTTCTAAACGTAGATTTTATGAAAGGAATGTAGTAATATTTTTCTAACCTTAATATTAAAGACTCATTATTATAATAAAAATATATAATGGGTGGATATGGGATAATGGGAAATGAGTCCCTGTAAAATAATTATTCTTTTAATGGGATGTAGTAATATTTTTTTAACCATCTATCAATTTGATTTATTTGTGATATTCTTTTAAAAAAAATAATATATTAACTTCCATTACAAACACTATTAAAATATAATTAATATTATTAAAATTGTATTTTACCAAAATATTTTAATATTATATTTTACGGTTTATATTATACACGTATGATTTTAATAAAGTGAGATAAGAGTCAAAATACATTGAATTTTAAATTTATCATAATATATTAGTTAAGTTGAATCCGTTAGATAAGTTAACATATATAGATTGTTGTATAAATATTCATGGTGAAAAACTAAAGGACCCAATAGAAGTAGGTTTTAGTTGTAGGTAGTAATAATTAAACATCATTTTTATTTAGAGAGTTTAAAGAAAATGTCATTGAGACATAATTCAAATTTAAAGGGAGGAATCAGTATAAAATAGTTTTAAATAAACATACAAAAAAGATTTTGTATAAAATTAAAAATTAAAAATTAAATGCATATGAAATCTTTCAATACGCATTATTGTATCTTCCACCTTGAAAATAGTTGAGATTAATTCTAATTTATATTCATTCCTTTAATATCCATAAAAAAATTAATGAAATTAATTCTAATTTATATTCATTCCATTAACTATATCAAATACAAAGAAAGAGTTGGTATTGACCATTTTTCTATGAAACACAAAATTGTTATTCTTTGTATATTTTATAGTAGATTTATTAACTATTTTTAATTGTATGTTCATGTATGAGAATGTGAATATCGTATGTCCATCTTTCAATTAATATTATTATTATTATTATTATTATTATTATTATTATTATTATTAATGAAATATATGTAAAAAAAATCAAAATCAAAGCGAAGAAATTTAAAATGGAGATTCTATAGTGAGTGGATCATCTAAAATTTATATTTATATTTAATATATAATAATAATTCCTAATTAATAGGTTCCAAAACACAATCATTACCAATACAATAAATATTCGCCTATTTAGTATCTATTTTATTGTAAATTAGTCTCAATATATATTTCAACCTTTAAAAATGGAAAGTGTTGGTCTAAAAATAATAATTTATCTTCTAATAATACAAGATTATGAAGAAAATTATAACTTATTTTTTATTTGATAAATATTCTATTTTTGCTATTGGATTTGCAATTTGAATGAAATATTTTTGTTGTTTTTATTCCATTACATTATAATTTTATAGGCAACAATAATTTGCTTCTATAAAAAATTGTTTCAATCAATTAAGTATGATTTCTTTTATAAATTTTTTAAATAAAAATATCATATACCTGATAAAAAATGATATATATTATTATTACATGATACAAATAAAAATAAAATTGACATGAAAAAATGTTAGCATTTATTTATGATAAGATGTTAACATTTATTCTAAAAGTTGATACATATATTTGTTTTTAGGGTTAAGTATGTTTTTGGTTCCTATAAATATCTCAAATTTTATTTTTAGTCCCTATTAAAAAATGACATATTTTAGTCACTATAAAATTTTTATGCATGCAGTTTTAATCCTTGTTATTTTTTAAAATTTTAAACACTGTTTAATTACCCTTAAAATTTTAAATTTTTGAATAATTTTTTTGCATACGTGTTTTGAATATTATAAAATATTTCTTCACCAAATTATAGAATTTTTTATAATGAGAAGAATTGAATATGTTTTTTTTAAATTTAAAAAGATAATGATAAAAGTAATATAAATCTTGACTTAGAAATCAAATTTTGAGTTTCTTTTTTCTCGAGGAACTTTTCATAACGTTCTAAACATGTCTGTAAAATAATCATTTGAAAATACACGTCGGTTTAATAGTAGGGACTAAAACTACGTGCATAATAATTTTATGGGGACCAAAATATGTCATTTTTTAATAAGGACTAAAAATAAAATTTGAGATATTTATAGGGACCAAAAACATACTTAACCCTTGTTTTTATTAAAAAACATGAGAAAATTATGATCGATGAATAAACAATTTTTTTTATGAAAGACACAAATTTATTTCTTTTTTATATTTAAAACAAAAGGCCAAGATATCAACTATTATATATTTATTTACTATTTATAAAAATATTATATATTAGTAGTGTACATCCTCATATTTAATTCTTTAAAAAAAACTTTTAATATATTTAATTGAAAAAAAATTGGTACATGAATTTCACGGGAGAGTTTAAAATTGGGATTGCAATTTTCTCACGTAAAATTTCAAAAGGAAGGATAAGATTTCACGGGAGAGTTTGACTACGATTCTCTCATATAAAAATTTCACCAAAAATAAAGTGTCTTCATGGTTCGGAGGACCATCTTAAATACCAATAAATTAAATATATGATTCACTGAAGTTCAATGGAGAGTTAAAAAAGGATTAGGATTTGATTTAATTCATAAATTAAATATGATATTTCAATTTATTTATTTCAATCTAAATAAAAAATTAACTACACACAAATAATTAAAAAATGCATTAAATATACTTTCTTTGTTTTTCATGAAAAACACAATTTTAGTGCTAATAAGAATTCATCTTTAATTTTTCTTAACCATCATTAATTACAATTCCAAATGATAACGAATAAAATATGTAGTATAAATTAGACAAGCATACTGTATATATAAACTTCCAATTAAATTATTACCATTTTTATTATGTGACCCTTTACGTGCCAAATATTTATGTTTCAAATAATTCAAGCATGCTTCATTTCTTTTTCCAATTTAATTATTTTGATTCTCAATGTTAATTGTAGCTAACAAGTCTTAAATGCATTATTTTTTAACAGAAAGGTCGCACGTGAAAAAAGAAGAGTCACAAACACCGCTTTTGAACCACAGTCCTTTCTAATTTCTTCCGCACAATGTTATTTATTACTTTAAATATTAATCATATTTAATCATATTTGACCTAAAGTCTTTTCCCAAACCCTATTATGCTTCCAACAATTTTTCTCGGTTAAAGAAATTAACATATTGGAAACAGAAAATTAACCTTTTGAATTCCCACTCTATTCATTCATCAAATTTTTATTTCGATTTATAGTAGATTTATGATTCACACCAACCTCTACGTTTGGTTTACTTGCCTTTTATTTATTAATGTATTTTTTTTCCAGTGACAAAGAGTAAAAAATTTGACTGCATCAAGGACATTAACAAAAAAAAATGTGGAGATGGTTCGATGGGAGAACAGTCTCATTTTTCATTAAATTTTCATAATAATCAACATTAAGAGCTTATTAATAACAATTATACATTAATCAACCTAATAAAAATATTATGTTGAGTTAACAGTCCCAAATTATTAATCATAGAAATAATAATATTTTTAAAATTAATATATAATAATAATAATATCTCTAAAAGTTATTTATGGCTAAAAAAATTCACACGATTAACTTTTTTTTGTTTTCCAATCCTAATTTATTTAATAAAATATTAAATAGTTTTATTTTATTTTATCGCAATCCTTTGTCATTGATTAAACTGAACCTGTTAGCCAAAAAAAAATAGATTGATCTGATATACTTATCTGATATACCAATAGAGGTAGATTTTAGTTGTAGTAGGTTTTAGTTGTAGGTGGTAATAATTAATAGTCTTTTTTAATTAGAAGTTTGAAGAAAATGTCATTGGGAATATGTAGTTTTAGGTGATAATAATTAGTCTTCTTTTTTAACATTTGCAATTATTAATATTTTTTAAGAAATAATTGATCTACTATTATAATAACTACTATCATAATAAGAAAATTGATGTCTATCAAAATTAATTTCATGTCCAAGTTTAAACAAATATTTTAATCCGATTTTCATGCCTTCAATTGTCGTTTTTCATCATCAACTCATATTAGCATGCCTTATGTCTTTAATATTTGACAATATCTAAAAACAATCATTATTTCTTTTGCATGCTACAAGTTTTCAAATCAATTCCAATATCTAAAAGTAATCATTACGGTTAATTAATCATAAAAAAGTGAAATTCATATAACTCTCTACCTTCCATACAATATCAACAAATATATAGTACCTTGACATAATTCAAATTCAAATAGAGGAATCAGTATAAAATAATTGTAAATAAACATACAAAAAAGATTTTGTATAGAATTAAAAATTAAAAATTAAACGCATATAACACCTTTCAATACGCATTATTGTATCTTTCCCATTGAAAATGGTTGACATTAATTCTAATTTATATTCATTTCTTTAATATCTATAAAAAAATATTTAACATTAATTCTAATTTATATTCATTTCATTAAATATATCAAATATAAAGAAAAAGTTGGTATATAAATCTTTTTCTGTCAAGATTATAAATAAAATTATAAGTTATTTTTTATTTAATAACTTATTTAATTTTGTTATTGGATATGCAATTTGAATTAAATATTTTTGTTGTTTTTATTCCATTACATTAGTATTTTTGATTCGGTATGAGTAGCTAACACAAATATGAGAAATTAACGACATATATGTGATAAGTAACATTAATATTAATAATATACATCTTTTGTACAAATTTTTATTTGGTAAATCAAATTAAATATATATTTAAAGTTAAATCTCATAATGTGTTGCATTGAATTATAATATGTCATTTCATTATTTTTTGTTTCTTGACTTATATAGATGTTATAATTTTTTTTGCAATTTTTTATTTTGATAATTTAAATTTGCAATTTGAATCATGCTCATAAAAAGGCGGGTAGACATACTAGGGGTGTGAGCCCATAAAAATTGTTGATAATGTGTGTCTGCGGAAAAAAAGGCGGGTAGACATATTAGGGGTGGGAGCCCATAAAAATTGTTGATAATGATAGTACATAATAACTACATTATCTCAATTTTTATTTATTTTTTTACTTTTTATCAAGAACTATATTTTTTCACCATATCAATGCAGTTTGTAGATCTTACCTATGGACAGGTGGAGTTACAATCAAGAGAAGGAGCCTTGTTGCCTGGCAGACTGTTTGCAAACAAAGGAAAGCTGGAGGACTGAATGTGCTGGATATCCAGGTCTGTAATGATATTGCTATGCTGAAATTGTTGTGGAATTTGAGTGGAAAAAAGGACAACCTGTGGGTTAGATGGATAAGTAGTTATTATATGAAAGGTCGTATTGTTGAGCAAGTAGAGGAAAAGATGGATCAGTCTTGGATTTTCAAAGCTATCCTTAGACAAAAAGATACTGCTGCCACCATCCAGGATTGGAATCATATGCAACAATTCAAAAGTGGGAGCATCTATAAAAGACTGAGGGCAGCTGAACCTGTGGTGCCTTGGCATAGATTGTTCTGTGGGAATTCTGCTAGCCCTAGAGCCCTCTTCTTATTATGGTTAGCATGCCATGGAAGGCTGGCTACTAGGAACAGGTTGAAAAGATTTGGGTTTATTGACCATGATATTTGCTGCTATTGTGACCAAGTGGAAACAATAGACCATTTACTGTTTGACTGCCACGAAACTAAAGTGATATGGGTTTAGGTGCTGAACTGGGCTGGAGTTAGGCATGATCCCAAAGAATGGAAGCAAGAATTGGAGTGGATGACTCAGAATTGCAAGGGGAAGTCTCCAAGATCTGATTTGCTCAAGTTGGCTGGTGCTGAAACGGTTTACGGAGTTTGGCAGTACAGGAATTCCAAAGCTTTTGGAAGAGTGTTTGATAGGGAGAATATTGGGAATACCGTTATTGAGAGAATAGTGTACCGAGGATGGACTAAGCAGAAGCTTCGGAGCTATTTAGCACAACTACTTTTGTAACCTCCTAGTCTTTTTTGATTGCTGGACCTACGGGTCGCGTTTGTACTAAACAGTTTTTGATATAATATATCCCTTATTATTTCAAAAAAAAAAACTATATTTTTTCAGAGTTAAAATTGTAATCAACAATAATAATTAATTATCTCTAATATTATTTTAATTTTTATCCAACATAAATATCATCATTGAAAACAACTACAAATTGATAAATTAAATTAATATTGATATGATAATCATCATTGAAGAAATTATTTCGCTTAATTAATATATATTTTAATATAATTCTTTAACCATAATCATATTATATTTATTTAATATTTATACCGACTTTACGTGACCCGTGCGGGCGCACGGGTCCTTTACTAGTATCTATTAAATATCTATTACATATCATGTTAAATTTTTTTATTAAATATATAATATATTCTACTTTTAAAATGTATATTCTACTATTAAATATATAATATATTCTAATATATTCTACTATTAAATATCTATTACATAGTAATAAAAATATTCTACTATTAATAGTAATAAAAATACTACTATTAAATATTTACTATTATTAAAAATAATATTTTTTATTCAACTACTAAACATGTACCATATAAATATCTATTACATATTAAAAAGTACTACTTATTTTTAATTAAATATCTATTAAATATCTATTACATATCATGTTAAATATTTTTATTTAATATATAATATATTCTACTTTTAAAATGTATATTCTACTATTAAATATATAATATATTCTAATATATTCTACTATTAAATATCTATTACATATCATGTAAACATAACTTCTACATTCAGTAAGATTAATATGTATATTATTTTTATTAATAATTTCTATTTTTAAAAACATTAATATATATTACATAGTAAAACATATTCTATTAGAATTTTTTTAATAAAATTATTTTTATAAAATATATACAAAAATAATGTACTTTTAATTATAGTTTGTTTATATTTCTATTTTTCAAAAAAAAAATAACTTACTTTATATAAACATAAAAATCCATTTTCATTGCATAAACAATAATACGAATATATAAACAATAATTATAAAAAAATAATTTTCTATGTAAAAAAATATTCTCTTTTTAATATTTTATTTTCATAATTCATAATATAAAAATATTATCTTTTTATTTTAAAAATAAAAAATTTATTTTCTATATATGCAAAAATAATTCTGTTTTTTATTTATATATTTATACATTTTCGTTTTTTATTATTTTTAATATATTTTATATTCTGTTTTAAAATATATATATATATATATATATATATATATATATATATATATATATATATATATATATATATATATATATATATATATATATATATATATATATATATATATATATATATATATATATATCACAATAAAAAAATTTACTAAAATAAAACCTAAATTAAACCTAATCTTAAAATAGGTTTAATATATTTTATATTCTCTCGGTTTTTAATATTACCGAGGAAAAAAAAAACTAATCTTAAAATGTAATTTATGTTTTTATTTATTTATAAGTGTGTCATATCCCAAATTTATCGACTCCGTTTCAAAAAGTCAAATAATCTTAAAATTGGGTGTTATAAAATTCTTTGATTTATTTACACTAACATTTTAGATTTTTAAATTTCTTTGGTTTATTTACACTAACATTTTGGATTTTTAAATTTCTTTGGTTTATTTACAATTGACATCTTTGGATTTTAAATATTCATTTTCAATTCTATTTTAAAAATATGATAGTTTATTTAAAATTATTTATATTTTAAAAAATATCAAATGCTTGTTCGTCATTATATACTTTCAACTGACTTCCTTTTTCGAATAAATAAGCATAACACAATTGGTAGGAGAGCAGAGCTTGTAAGCACAATGTTATGGGTTCAAATCCCACCCTCGTAAACTCTCAAACTTTTTGGGGCCGATGATTTCATATGAGGCCCCTCACCCCTTTTATTTATCAAAATCTTGTTTTCAAAAATCCTTTGGTTTTACCTTTTTTCTTCTGATGATTTCATAAGACCCATTCCTCCTTTATTTTTTATTTTAAACCGTATAATTATAATTTAACGGTTTCCTTTTAGAAATATCGGAAAGATCAAATCCAGGATGAATCGTGAATAGAGTCACTTTCCTTAAAAGTATTTCAAGCACTCTCTTGATTGTCTTAGATTTTGGAAAGCAAGAATACTCAAGATAATGTCAGCCTTACTCGAGTCTGCACAAAACCGGTGAAGAACTCGAATGCAAGGAAGAGTTTCTGAAATAATGAAGAGGATTTATGATTTTGTGTGTTTCATTTTGGATTCATAAATGTGTATTTATAGGTCATGCATGTGTTGTTTCATAAGTTTGCAACTCTTGATGAAACAACACCTTTTCACCATATATTGCAATGGTTCATCTATAATGACACAAGGCACCCCTTTATGAATTGTTATAAATTTGAATTCGAAAAACAAATTTTATGCAACAACCAAAAATCTATTCCCATTTTTGTCACATTGGAACATACTATGATAATTATTATTTTATAATTTCCAACATTTCCCCCGTATTCTTATTTGTTGCTACACTTTGTTTTTTTTTTTTTACAATTAGAATCCACTTTTCCAAGCCCTTGGGTATTAATCTTTTGGTCGGTCATTAAATCTCATATAATATGATGTCAATCTTATTTATTAATATATTTTTTAACTAACAATTTTTCAAATAACCTTTATTACACCTAACAATTGAAAAAATTTTCATGTATTTTTTATTTAAAAACCTAAAGACTAAATGGTTCACCTTGAATACAAGGGAGGCAAAGGATGCCTAACACCTTCCCTTTGTTTAAATTACCTACAAACCCAAATTTCACCATTAAAAGGTTTTATCTCTTTTTTCCCTTTAAAAATAAATTTAAGGTGGCGGCTCTGTTTTTTTATTAAATTTAAGCCGGTTGCCACAAAGTGTATACTAAATGATTTATCCCTTCGGTTCCCGTAATAACTGAGGGATATAATAATCATATTTTACTTTTAAAACACTCGTTAAACAAATTTTACCCAAATCCAAATCCTAACTTATATGTAATTGCCCCTAATGAAAGCTAGCAAACTCGGGTTTGGCATTGTGATTGGAAGGTCTGACAATGGAACTAGTAGTAGGAAAGCATTTCTAACAATGATATGTGAGAGAGGTGGAAAATATGTTTCAAGAGTTTGGAAGTTAAAACACAATGACATTGGATTGAGAAAATATGAGTGTCCATTTAAATTGTGTGGATCATGTAGGGTGGATGATACATGGCGGTTTATGTCATTTGTGGTAAACATAATCATGCGTTGGACACCAAGCAACAAGGTCATCCAATTGTAGGTCGACTTAAGCCGGAGGAGAAAGAAATTATTTCAAAAATGTCAATAATCAAAGTTTCACCAAGAAACATACTTGCAGATTTGAAACATAAGAGATCACAAAATGTGTCAAATATCAAGTAGGTACACAACAAAAGTTATAAACATAAGGTTGCGAGCAGAGGTCTGAGATCCGAAATGCAACAACTTTTGAAACTTTTGGACGATAACCACTATGTTTCAAGGTACATATGGTGTGATGATAAAGTAAGTGTCCGTGACATTTTTTGGACCCATACAGAAAGTATCAAGTTATCCAACACATATCCAACTGTCCTTATAATTGATTCAACGTACAAGACCAACAAGTATAGGCTTCCTCTTCTAGAAATTGTTGGTGTCACTTCTACGGAGAAAACATTTTCGGTGTGATTTGTATTTCTCGAATGTGAAAAAGAAGACAATGTTACATGGGTGTTGGACATATAAAAGAGTTTGTTGAAGGATCCATAAAATATGCCTAGTGTCATCGTAACCGGCCGAGATTACGCCCTTATGAATGCGGTTGGTAGTGTGTTTCCTACATCATATGCATTACTTTATCGGTATCATATAACAAAAAATGTGAGATCCAAACTCAAACCTGGGGTTAGCATAAAAGAAATCAGGGATAAAGAAGGAAACATGGTCAAATTTAGTGTCGTGTTGGACAAGATAATGGATGCATGGACGAATATTATAAATTCTTCTACAAAAGAGTTATATATTGAGAATGTTGTACATTTAAGGAACTTGTGTGTCAAGTATCTAAATTTTCTGAAATACGTGAAATCCACTATTTTTGATCAGGTGAAAGAGAAAGTTGTGTGTGCTTGGACAGACCGGGTTAGACATTTGGGAAACACAACAACTAATAGAGTCGAATCTGCAAATATGATGTTGAAGACATGGTTGGGTGATAGCAAGGGAGATTTGTGTAGAGAATGGGACACGGTGAACCAAATGCTTCAAAACCAACATAATGAAATTCAAATCACGTTTGGTCGGAGCACAACCGTAGTAGAACTGTTTCAAAGATAACATTTTATACTCACAATTGGTTCTTAACATATCCCGAGCGGGATTGAATTTTATATTTTATAAAGCAAAGCGTGCGGAGATAACGGGGTCGGATAGTTCGAAGTGTGGATGTACAATTTAGAAAAATTATAGGCTTCCATGCGCTTGAATCTTGTCTAAAAAATGAAGTTCAATACCCAATACACATGGATAAGGTTTACACTCATTGGAAAAGACTCTAATTTGATGACTACGGTTTGAATAAGCACGGTACATTGAGTATAACCATCACAATCGAGTTGGAAGTGATCATGGATAGATTTTCTAAAGTGAATGACACTGTGAGATTGCACATTATAGAACAACTGAGGAAAATGGCCTTTCCAGAAACCACTGATTTGAAACCTCCTTCGCAACCGGTAAAAACCAAGGGTGCCCCAAAAAAGGTGAAAACTACACAAGATGATAGTTCAACAAAGTAGACTCCGTCTTACCATTAAGTTGTTGATTCATATTTCCTGAATTCTCCAACCCCAAAATCCAAAAAAAGTGTTTTCTAGGGAGCTCGCATTTCCAAACCACCATGTACACCTCAGAGTATGAAAACATCAATTCCACCACCGATTATTCACATTGATGAGATGCCAATTTTTATGCACCAACACATTGAAAGGATTGTAGATGATGGGGGTGATGGTAATTGCAGGTTTCATGTCGTGTCCAGTTTTCATGGTAAAGGAGGAGAGAATCACACTCTTGTGTAACAAACACTTATGTCGAACTTGACATCGCATAGGCAAGCTTACACACGACTATATGGAAATAAGGAAGGATTCGATAAAATTCACAATGCTCTTGTTCCATATCTTACCGGTTCTGCACCACCTAAAAATTAATGTGCTTCCCTGAAATGGGCCATCTTATAGCAAGTTTATATGACAGGGTGTGTATCAATCTGACAAGATATGGTTTTTCTAAGACATTTTTCCCACTTTGGAGTAGCCCACCTTAAGACTCATCTAGCCGCATCATTTGTATTGGGTACCTTAGATCGCTCCATTTTATTCGTGTTTATTTGAAACTGGGTGTCCTATTCCGGCTACGTTAGTGGAGTGGACGGCACATTCCGCAAAAGAGGCGGAAACTTGTCCAGATCATTTTTTGGAAAGAATGGAAGAATTCACCAAGTTAAGGGAGCTTGAGAGAGAAACAAATAGAGAGAAGTCGAAGAAAGAACCGATTTTAGATTTAAGCGGTGACAATTAGTTTGGTATATTTTAGAATGTAATCAAACCATTTTTGTATGTATTGACGTGCATAATGTAAATTTTATACGATTCAATACATACATGATATATCTATTCAACATTTTATCACTGTTTACTTTTACCAATTTAATTGTTTTTACGTTTCCATGGTGTTGATTCTGCCTAATTGTTCTATGTTTCTGGTTCTGCATAATTTGGAAATACATTTCTGAAACGCTTAAAATAATATGTGAATTCGGAAGTGTATCCCTAAAACATGCCCTGACAAAGGATAAGAAATTTTGGGACCAAATTTCTCCAAACCTTCTATAAATAGGGTCTCTGACCAATTCTTCAACACCACTCACCACAAATCAAAAATATGTCTCTAACCCAAACATATCTTCACCTTACTTTTGCTTACTTCAATGGTGTGTGTCATACCCCCAAAGTTTTCCCTCATACATTTGCAAACATCATTTTATTTCGAATAAGTGACGTAGCACAGTTGGTAAGGATTTGAGGTTAAAAGGTACATGAGCGAGAGGTCCCGGACTTGAATCTCACTTCTAACATTTCTACTTTTATTTGTTCTATTTTTAACATTGTTCAACTTGGGTAACAAGTAAAGATCATTTAAGAAAATATTAGTTAATCATTTAAAAGATCACAATCAAATTATGTTTTGTTTAAGCTTTTAATGAATAGTTAATATTTGATTTTTTGTTCCATATTTGTTGACCTAAGTTACACTATAAATATCACTAATTTTTACACATTAAACACACAACAATTATAACCCTTACTCCCACTCTCTCTCTCTTCTCACAAACACAAAAAAATATTTTCTCCTCCTCCTCTCTAAGATCAAACGTCACTTTCTCTCATGAATATCATAACAACTTCATAGCTTATTGAAGAACATCAAGAACACTTTCAAAAAACTTAAGAACTTATATCTTTCTCTCACCGAAGAACCAAGCGGTTCAACCTCCACCGAAGACTCCATCGTAGAACCGAGCGTTTCAACGCGCATCTTTCCTCCACATACCGCCATCGAAGCCCTCAGGAGGTGTTGTTTATTTTTTATTTTTGCTAGCTTTTTATTGGTTCAATTGATGGCCATGATTATTGTTTTGAAAGTGTTGTTTTTTCTTTTGATTTGATTTTGTTTGTGTGAATGGAGAAGAGAGAATACATATGGGGAAGATGAAATCACATAGAAAATAATCTATCAAAGACGTAGAAGAGGAAAACAAAAGAGAAGTGGAACTCAGTCAGAACCACCGAATCAACCGGATCCGCATCACTCCTTGACGCCTCAACCGCCGACAATCCCTCCAACGGCACCGCAAAACGCAACAGCCCAACAACCGTCATGCCGGTAACGTCGACGCCCCTCAACCTTTTTTCTCCCAATTTTCATCACTTTTTCACTATTTCTCTTATTTTATTAATTAACCTTTTAACTTTTAATTATTTATTAACCCTTTATTTTCATTAATTAATTAGGATTAGGATTTTTTTTTCAACCAAATAAACTTTTTTTCTTTCTTCAACTAATTTATTTTAATTTAATTAGGATATTTTAATTAGTTTAATCATTAGAAATTCATAAAAAATACAAAAACAATTAGTTTAGGTTTAATCGATTTAATTTTGATTAGAATTTAATTAGATTTAGATTTAATAATTAAAATTAGATTTGACAATTAGGATTTGATTAGATTTTTTTAGGATTAACAATTAAAATCAATTTGACATTTAGGATATAATTAGATTTGATTTGATTTAATTGTACATAATTATTTAATTAGATTAATTAATTAGAATTAGGTTTAATTTTCATAATCAAATTAAATTTATATTTTAATTAACATTAAATCCTTTCTAACTCTAATTCTTCCTCCTCTTCTCTCTTTACATATTTTCTTGACTTTTCATTTCACCCGCTATTATATTTCTCGCATATTTTTATTATTATGTAACTGTTTCGAGGTTGTAATAGTAATTAGGATTTTTATTTTCGTATTTTATTTCTTCATAGTTTTTCATATTATGTAACGGCTAAGGATTGTAATAGTAATTAGGCTTTTATTTTCTGCATATTTTTATTAATTATTATGTAACTGCCCCAAAGCCGTGTAATAGTTTTAGGATTTACTTTTCCGCATCTCTCCCGACAGGTTTTTATTGTAATACCCCCCATCCCGAAGCCTTGTAATAGCGTAGGACATTTACGTTTCCGCACTTTATTTTTCTGCATGATATTAACTGCGTGGTTAGTAAAATAGGGAGTGACATGACAATTAATTGAATCTAGCTCACCTAATTCAAGATAACATAACTAAATTCAACTCACGTGATTGATGCACACACACCTTTAAGGTAATCTCTCTTATGCTGCCTTTCGATCAAAATAGTCAAGTCCCTCGAGCGTAGGGATGCCTTAGCCTGTTGCATTCGATTCAAATCATTATAGTCCCTTCGAGTTGCCTACGATTAAAATGATCTCGTCCCTCAATGTTGCCTTGATAAATGATGATAGTCCTTTCGAATGCTAAGGTATCCTTACTGGTTGCCTACAGATAATTATTTCATCCTTTCCTAAAGACTTCCCGCCCTTCTTATGGTATGGATAGACTTATGGCAAACGATGACCCTCGATGACCCGTACATCCAATGAAAGGACTACCTACCCTCCTTATGGTATGGATAGCTCTTTCAAACGAAAGACTTAAAGAACAAGAAAGACAAACTTAGGGTAGGTGCTTTTAACTGCTTGCTCACAATCAATTCAAAATTCAAAATGCTTTTCACACCTCCTTTTCAAACAATTTCCAAAAGGCTACACTTATTTACAAGTTAAAGTCCTTATTCAGAAATCTTTTCTAAACACACATTACACTTCTTTTCAAATATTTCAAACAAACAAGTGAGCTAAGCAATTAAGAGCCCATGGATAACCATGGATACAAATGGTGCTCATACCTTCCCTTTGTATAACCTACCCCCCGAACTCAAAATCTTTCATAGGTCTTTCCTGTTCTTTTTGCCTTTCCAATTGGATAAAATAAAAGTCGGTGGCAACTCTTGCTATCCGCGGCATTTTTTAAAAGTCAGTTCTCCCACCGTATTACAGTGTGAAACCACTACTTCAATTTAGGTTCTCCAAGGACACGCCGCTTGTCGAACTGGTTACCATACTCAATTCTCTTCTACAATATCCAGAAAATCAAAAGGTTGTCAAGCTCGAGTATCGTTCAACATCACTCGACATTGAAGGAAATATGCAGTTCACCCAGTTTGCACTAAAGATGTATGACGATTTAAAGGTTATGTGAAGTACTTTTCGTTGATACTCCACTAAGGGTCTGATTGAAATCGATGCGAAGATTTAGAGATCTGGAGAAGATGTCATTAAAGTGTTGCAACGTCCTCAGCTACCCGTTTATAACAATATCTAATGTTAAATTTCTATTTCAATATCTATGTAATTTAGAACACCTATGTTAAATTTATATCAAGTGTTTCTGATTTTTTTTTATTTTGTTTTTGGATATAATTATTTCGGAGATGTAACTCGAAATTCATTAGTGGGTAAATTCGGAAATGCATCTACGAAAACACTTCTTAAAAAACAAATTGTGGTGCGTTCGAAGATGGATCTGCCAATTTTAAAGATAAAAAAAAATCACGTCAGATGAATCTATGAAGGTATAGAGGTGAAAAAAATTTCTAAAAAGGTTATCAAGGTAGCTAGAGGTCGTGTTTAATGTTGATTGGTACTTTTAATATGTACGGATAGAGAAATAGAATTAAGAATAAGTTGAGGGAGTTCATATCGGTTTATTATCTTGAGTTCGTTGACATTCAGAAGGCTACGGCTAATATTTGTCACTTATTTGGTGATAAAGGCTACAGCTAATAAATATGAACCAAGTAGTGTCAAGTTAGAGCAAATACTTCATTAGCTATATGAAAAACATTTAACATGCACCCTTTTTATTATAATGCCACCTTCCACATTTGTTTATTCCAAAATTACTTTAAGAATTAGTTAATGGGAGGTGAAGCATGAAATTTTCGATAAAACTTTTGAAATTTTCGAATATTCTCTAAAATTTTTAGTATATTTTTTGCAAAAATAAAATAAAATTTGTACTACTGAAAATTTGAAATTTTCGGTAGTACACAAATTTTATATTTTATATTTTTTGCAAAAAAATATATCGGAAATTTCAAAATTTCTGATATATTCTTGAAATTTCCGGTAAAAACTCAAAATTTTTTAAAAGTTTGATATATTTTTGAAATTT
Source organism: Vicia villosa (assembly GCF_029867415.1). Taxonomy (NCBI): domain Eukaryota; kingdom Viridiplantae; phylum Streptophyta; class Magnoliopsida; order Fabales; family Fabaceae; genus Vicia; species Vicia villosa. Next base: position 74,478 of record NW_026706334.1, on the reverse strand, counting down.
CCGATTGAACGCATATTTTTTTAAATTAGTGACTTTAGACAAGGGTAAAGGATACAGTGGTAAAAGTAAATCCCTTAGAATGTGGCATGTATAACTAAGGAGGTGGCATGTTAAATCATCCTATATGAACAAATTAACAAACACCCCTAACAGTGTGTTTGGATGGAGCATTTTAACGAGAGAAAGTAATGTTTTGAGGGAATTTAAAATGATTTGACCAAAATCCATTGTTTGGATACAAAAATGAAGAATTGTTGAAATGATGGAAATTTATGGAGTATTTCATCTAAGTTAAATTTAATCATTTTGAAATGACACCAAAAACCAAAGAATTTGAAATTTCTCTCATGTTCCATAGAGTGTATTTGTTATTATTATTTCTTCAAAATTTACAAATTGGTCTTCATATTTTTCAAAATTATAAAATTGACCCCACAAATTTTTAAAAAATTACAAATTGGTCCTTAATAATTTTTAAATTTTACAATTTGGTCCTTCAAATTTTTAAAAATTACAAATTAGTCCCTACTTTTTCATTTTTTTATTTGGTCCAAAAAATTTAAATTTTATACAAAATGATACCAAAAATCTAACAATGAATTATCTTAATACTCCATCCAAACAAAACAATTTAAAAATGAATGGATTTGAATTGAATCATTTGAATTTTAAATTACTTTAAAATTTTTAATTACCTCATCCAAACACACTCTAAGAAAAACATATCCATTCCACTAGCAGCTAGAAGGGAGAAACTAACCGCCAGCCCACACTTATACTAACATATCCATTCCACTAGCAGCTAGAAGGGAGAAACTAACCGCCAGCCCACACTTATACCTAATACCTCTCAAAGTGTATTTAAAGACCAAAATATCTTTGTTCAAAGTTTTCACTAAAAAATTTGAAAACTCCTCGGCGATACTGGAAACTTCAAGTACATATCCGAAATTCTTTTAAAAAGTGAGTTTTATACTGGAAATTTTGAAATTTCCACAAGATTTTACCATAAATTTTAAAATTCAATATAAATTATATCGGAAATTTTAAAATTCCCAGAAGATTTTACCTGAAATTTTGAAATTTTCAGTAGATTTTACGGGAAATTTTAAAATTTCTAAGAGATTTTACTAAAAATTTCGAAATTTACAGGATTTTACCACAAATTTTGAAATTTCCGAAACTAATTGCAACTTGCCGAAAATTTCAAATGAACTACCAGAAATTTCGTATATACTAAAAATTTCAATATTATACCGGAAATTTCGTTCGGAAAAATTGTTCCGATTTCACAAAAGACATTTATGGAATAATGAAGAATGGGGATGTCAGATATAATTTCGGGGTGGCAAGTAAAATTTGTGCTAGAAGGCAGTGCCAAATCACCAATTCAGGCTTTGGCGTAGTCGAGTAAGCCTAAATGCAGCATTCCATTGGATTTTGGACATGAAACTTGATCTTGCTTTACCATTTTTTGTGTTCTTCAGGGATCCAAGAGTGAAAACTAATTGAAAAAAAAAAAGTTTCAAATATAACTAATAACCCATATCATTTTCTTCTTTAATGTTTAACATCTGTCTCTTTGATGCTGATCAAGGGTATGAGAACATAATGCAATTACCAAAATAATTCTAGGATATAGACCTTCTTTAGGTGGCTTTTTCATCATCTTAACCTTCAAAACCATATTAAATATATTGATCAAGATATATGGACTGTGATAGAGCATATGAGAGGCTGGTGTGATTAATTTCCAGTTTCTCACATTCTGTTCGAGTTTTAAACAAGTGTGTTATGCAAATCAAGCTCGCAAAGGGAAATGCAATATTTCCAAAAACATTTTACTTGAAGAAATAACAACAAAATATGAATCCATATAATTCACAAAATGGCCAAACCTAATCAATTCCATTGGTAGAAGTAGAATTGTTCCAAAGTTTCCACAATTATTACGGAAGCATCAGAAAGATTTGTATTACAGGAATGTTGTATGCTACTAGTAAATACCTACTTACCTACTTTTTGCGCTTAAGAGGTCCAGTCTTGAAGCCACCCTTAGTCGGCTTGCCCCAAGGAGTGCGGGATCCTTTCCCCCACGCACCACTACTCTTGCTCTTACCCTCTCCTCCTCCGTGAGGATGATCAACAGGATTCATAGCCACACCCCGAACAACGGGTCTCCGACCAAGCCATCTGCTATGGCCAGCCTTCCTGAGCTTGCGATCTCCGTGAGTTGGATTAGAGACAGTACCAACAGTGGCCCTGCATCGAGAATCAATCAACTTCTTAACACCAGATGGAAGTTGGACTAAACAGTATGCTGATGTGGGCTCTTTCAGGATTTTCGCATTGGTTCCGGCCGCTCGGACAAGCTTTCCACCTTGCCCTGGATTCAGCTCAATGTTGTGAATGATTGTTCCAATTCGCATTGCAGAGAGAGGCATACAACTCCCAATCTGCGAGTTTATGTCTGAATACATCATCCTCTCACGTGCCTCATCGGGAATGGTGTTTGAAACCTGTGCTAAAAACCAAAACAAAGAAACAGAAGCAGCATAATCAGGAGGCATAACTAAAAGGGAACCTTAAAGCTTCGTTATACTACGAATATTGATTTAAATGTTGGAATTGGGAGTATGAGAAAGTGAAAAAGAAGAGAATGAAAGTACCAGAAGAGAAACAACGAAGAGCATTGGTGAACAAATTGTGTACCGACGAAATGGAACGGTTTCTCAATAATGACGCAGCCATTCATAAAAAATGATACTGTAAAAGAAAAAAGAGCAATTACAAAGAAAAATTCATTAGCGAGTAGCAACCATGCATTGCAGAAAAGATGATAAAAATGTGGAAAAGAAATATTAATGAAAGAGATGAATGTAATAGATGCAAACAATTATGATTCGAGATGCCACAACCCACAGATCTATATTTTCAATAGTGAGCTAACAAAGAGAATGAAAGAAAAGTTCTTAAAATAAGAAAAGAAAAATTGCCACGGTTTCAGGCAACCGACTTACAACTCTGGCCAGGGATGCACGTGGTTCTTTTAACTATCCAAATTGGACCAAATATATGATTTGATCTTAAAAAGTTCTAAAACTAGTTTCTCTCAAAACCAACTATATCATAATCGGGTTTTTTCTATCAACAGAAACATTAAATAATGGAAATAAAACTATCCCACACAGTATCATAAAAGTGAATTTCTCACAAACTAATAGATCTGAGCATGTAATGCAAACTTCAAATATCAAAGATTGTTCATTCACCAGTAAGATATTTGATAGAAAAATTGGTCATCTAGAAGAAAGCACATGGCTGCATTAGTAAAGTATAGGATTAGCAATTTAATTTGTATAACAATACAGTCAGAGAGATAAATCAACAGAAAAAGGTGCATTTCAATGAAAAAACTAGTTCGTTGTCAAATCTATAAAACTCCACTCAGAACTACAACTAAGATATACAACAAGCACATTTTTTTTCTTTATTTCAAACAATATGAAGCAAATTTAAACACTTTGAAATATACAGCGTCAGAACATTACAAGATTCAACAGGGGCCAACTATATTTTTGCAATCTCACAAATAAAACTAGTATTGATTAATCTATTCATGTATCTGAAAACAAAATTTAAGGGAAAATGAATGCATTTTCTAACAAAGATAAATCTAGATAAGAAATGTTACATGATTCACGGCGGCGGTGGCGGAGGTGTGCGGAAGAAACAGTGGCCGTGGATACGGATTTGAAGCAGCTTATTTGTCTGAATGCAGCGATAGCAGTTGATTTGGATTATGAATTTACACGATTTGGAAGAACATGTTATTCAAACTGTGTGAATTGGGGAATTAAGGTTTAGGGTTTGAAGCTCTCTGAAGGAAGAATGGGGCATTAGGGGCTGCGATTTGAAAATGAAATTCTTAAGGAAGATTATTGATTTTGGGGTACCACAACTTGTTATTGATACAAATGACAAATCAAAATTGCAGCACCTTTACAAATTTTAAAAACACCGGGGTTTTACTTAAATTCGTTAAAACAAAAATGATTTTTTTTTTTTAAAATAAATAAAAAATGATTTGTTTTAATAATAAAAGAATGTGATTTTTGTTTTCGGCAAATAAAAACATGTTTACTCGGTCTTAACTTAAATTTAGTATGGAAATTGCTAATGTGGAGTTGGAAATCAGCATCTATTATAACACTATAAACTCAATCTTAAAACCACTCAATCTTAAAACCACGTTTAATACAAGGAAAAAAAAGTCTAAATTATAAAATTTAGATGCACCATACGAATATTGAAATTCAGAAGCTCATTTGAGTGGTAGGGGTTGTCTTTCCCTCTCACTTAACTTACATTTCAAATCAAAAAACAACATCTTTCAAGAACACCGGAGCTCTCACAAATCTGATTGCTTTTTTTTCCAATTAAACAAAGTGTGTTACACAACTTTGGGGGACCACAGTTTTATCAAGCATCCCAGGGCAAAAAGTGTTGTTATGTTTTTCCTCTTTCTCTAATTCTGTAAAGCGCGTTATGCGGCTCTGGGGGGCGACGATTTTATCAACCATCGCAACCCTTATTTTAGAGCGTTTAGGCATAGAAATATCGCAAATAGTTATGATTAAGTTAAAAACCAAAAGGTGGTTGTCCAAAACCACCTTGCAACCGTCGTAATATAAGAAATAGGGTGGTTCTCAATGAACTGTCGGAGCTTATGTGTCGCCAAACCCTTTTCCTTGTAGTGCGAGGAAGTGCTGATGGAGTTTATGAATGGCTCATCACACCATGAACCTTCCAAAAGTCAATTTTAGAACCATCTCCGGGTAACCAACAAGACTTGTTTTGAATGTTTTTGTATTAAGCTTATATGTCATACCATATAGATGAAAATATGTGGTGATTAATGATACACGCATGTCTCATTACCATGTCCCTGATTAGCATAAGCCAATCCTCAATATTGGTTTGATGCTCTCACCCGAGTTTCAGATTAGATGTTTCATTTAGATAAGGAGATTTCTCAAACCTAATTCACCCTTGTCATTAGGTCTATACACAATTTTCCAAGAAACCATTACAAGGTTCCTTTTGTGCACTTTATCACTCTAATAAAAATTCCTTGTAGTTTTCTCAATGGATTTGAAGAGGGAAGTTGGTCAGGAATATGTTAGAAATTCGGTATGATAATCCTAGATAACTTCGAAGAATCGTGTTCGTACACTTTCCGAACAAAGTATTTCGAACCTATTCTTGCCTGGGTTCACGAAATCTTTGTGGGGATAAATCTCGAAGAGCAATCTGTTTCTGACAATAGAGAACAGATCAGGAATGTAGAGAGGAAGTATTATTTTTCGTGTACCAAAATCGAGGCCAAATGACTCCTTATAAAGGAGATCAATAACAGAAACCGAAAAGACACACCTGTTCAGAAAAACGGTCATGTCTGTTGGGAAGGGTACAACTGTTCAGAAAAATTTTCGAACGGGGCTCTGCCCCTTGGACCCCGACGGGGCGCTGCCCCGCACCCCGCCAGGGGCTACGCCCCTTGGAACCCCGTTTCAATTATTCGTATTCAATTACACGTTTGGCTCGACGAGCTTGCACTCCGCACTACCCTAACTCGTTTCAAACTTAACGCATAATTGCATCGGCCTATAGTAAATCACATTACTACCAAAATACATTGATGATACTAAAATCACCAACAAACTCCCCCCATTTTAGTATAATCCTTGATTTACTTACAGGTATAACGATCAAACAAATGCATAGACGAAAATGTCTTGCGATTGAATTTTCATCTTAGTACAAATACACATTCCAAATACTCGAAAATCGGGGTGTCACAATGATTGAACCCGTCAATCCATTTTAATATCTGAAGATATAGTACACATATGTTTCTTACAATACTCTACTATTCATACTTGACACTTTACGAGCCATGTGTCCTTATCCATTAATAAGCATATATGAAGCCAAGTCCAAGCTTCCTGAAGCGGCAAAACTTCATGCTCACATAGATGATCCTCTGTTGGTGCTCACGTTTGGCTCGACGAGCGTGCACTCCGCACTACCCTAACTCGTTTCAAACTTAACGCATAATTGCATCGGCCTGTAGTAAATCACATTACTACCAAAATACATTGATGATACTAAAATCACCAACAGAATATACACTTATAGAATGAGTTATCATAACATGATTGATCGTTTGTACTAGGAGAGCTTTTTCTACCATAAAAAACATATAACATTTCCATACAATTAGCGTTGAAATCATTTGGTCAACAATATGTTGAAGATGCCTATTCTTAACCTTACCTTTGAAGATAGAGACCCCTGGGTAGTTAAAAGGAAAATATCCTTTTGTGAAACGTGTTAAGAGAAAGATATGATTCAATCTAACCTCAAACATAAATCCCATAAAAATGGTTGATTTCGAAGTGTTGAAGATCTCAACATAACTTTGAGCATAATTGAAGAAAAGCTCTAAGAGAGCTATGAAATTGGCACTGTTACATTTATAGAAGATAAAGATGTCATCTTCATATAAAGTGGGAGTAGGAACATGAAGAGCCTTATTACCTTTCATAGGGACTAACTTTCATTTACTCACCAACTTGGTGATACTCCTACTGAGCATCTCTTTAGCTAATCAAAAGATAATAAGTGATATATAGGAGTGACCTTGCCTAACCCCATAGCACACCTAGAGTAACCATGACGAGAACCATTGATTTCCACTAACATGTGAGCAGAAGATAGAAGAAGTGAAGTTAAATTATAGAACTTCTCATTGAAACCAAAACTGGACAACACTTTGAGACTAAAACCCCAATTCAATGTGTCAAAGGGCTTGCACACATCTTACTTTATAGCCTTATTTCCACCAAAAGATTTTTTTGTCCAATAGATTAATAGCTTGAGAAATGATATAGTTACACTATATTTGACACATACACCGTATTTTCATACGGTAAAGTCTACTTAATTTTATAAAAATTAAAATTTTTGTCATGCATACATTTGTTGTCTCTGGCAACACTTTTTTAGATAACATGTAAAAATTGTTGCCTAAAATTCGTATAGCCAACAATTTATGAATGTTGCCAAAAATATATTTGCAACCCTTGATAATTGTTGCCTAAAATACTTTTGGGGACGTTTTTAGAGCGTCACTCTTTAAATTTTTTGGCAACGATTGTTAACGGTGCCCTTAACTATTTTTTGGGACGATTTTGAAACGTCATTATACTATTTCTTTAGCAATATATGATAATTGTCCCCTTAAATACTTTTGGGGACAGTTTTAAATTGTTACATTAGTTCTAATAAAAGGCTACATTTCTTCAACGTTGCATAAAATTTAGCAACACCAAATTTTTGGTGGCAATCTTCCCTCCAAACTTATACACTAAAAATGAATATTTTTCTCCAAATATTATTAGAAAAAATTTAATCTCTTGTTGATTAAGCTACTCAGAATTTTGGAGAAATTAAAACAACTTTGTTAATAATATAATTTAAAAAAATTAATAATTTCTACTAGATTTTTTATGAATATACATAAATTATCTTTTTAATCCTAGAAGTATGTGAAAACAAATTGAAAGTTGTGGCTTAAAATAATATGAAAAGATTATTCTTATCATAAAAGTAAAATGTACCACTCAATAAATTATTTTAATAAATACAAAGACAACATCATCTTTACTCCATTTTTGTTACTTAACAAATTGTACTAATATATTTAATCTAAAAAACAAAAACAACACTATAATGAACATTAAAAAACGTATCCCTAAAATTTCACTAGCAATAATCTAATTGAATATTGATTATCAATTCATATTTAAAACTTCCTAAAAAATAATACCTATTAAAATTAAAATTTAAAAATAAGTAAAGTGTATCCCTAAAATTCCTCTAACAATAACGTCGTGATTATGCAGTAGAATTTCTTGAGTAATAATAATAATAAATTCCATTAATAATAATCATAATAAATAGTAGTATTTGTTTTGATAAATATAACAACTCAATTTTAGGCATCAAGTACCAAGTATCAGTGGAGAATTCTTCAACGCAAACCACACTCCAATAGCGAAAACCACCGCGGCGATCCACCGTCACCAATGATCAAATCCTTCGAATCTCAATCTCAGCCTAGAATTCCATTAATCGTTCCTCAAACCCAAACTGCTACCTTAAATCTCAATCTCACTTACTATCTCACTTACTACTCAAATCTTAGAAGAGCTTCTTGCTGCTCATCTTCCTCAATCTCAATCACGTTCAACAATTCTTCTTCTCTAATTCATTATCCATTTATTTCATTTTTTTTATATAAAAAAATGATAGGTTTATTAAGAAGAAAGCTTATATTTATGTGTTTGTTGACCCTTTTGTAGATTATAGTTTTATTGTTTTATAATATTTGTAATAATATCGATTAGAACACTGTTTATCACAAGTTACATATCTTAAGTTTATTAACTTCTTTAAACAAATGATTGTAGTATCGTTTTCGACACGTTCTAGGTTTCAGCTTTGACGTTGCTGCGTTCTTGCTTCTTTGTGTTGGTGTGTTCAGGTAGGTTTTTTTAACTTCTTTGCTTATATATTTCATTAAAAGATATGCTTTTGTTTTGATTTTGCTCCAGTGCAATGAGTCTATAAGATCTGAATTATGTTTTCAATTGATTTACTTGATAATTCATAGCAAGTGGTTAACAGGATGTGTTGGTTATGTTGATTAATCATCCTATCATGCTTAATTTTGTTTGTGTTAATAGGATGTGTTGGTTATGTTAATTAATCTTCCCAGTTCAATCGAATAATGTTGTATTATTGGCAATTCAGGTGGTCTAATTATATGTGATATGCATGTTTAGAAGGAACTAGAATATTAAAAGTTATAGTTTTTGAAATGTCATAGCAAGTGAACTAGCTACTTGTTGTTTATACATGAGTAACATTAGTTTTAATTTAATTTCCAATCATAAAGTTCCAGCAGGGTGTATAACATATTTTCTTTATGTTGAAAATGATGATATCAATGATGAAATTCAATAGGACAACATAGATAATGAAATTCAAGATGATGTAGATGATGGATTTCAAGAGGACGTTATAGGTGACGAATTTCAAGAGGACGACATAGATTTAGATGATGAATTTCAAGAGGACGACATAGATTTAGATGATGAATTTCAAGAGGACGATATATATGGTGAATTTCAAGAGGACGACGTAGATGAAGAATATCTGGAGGACGACATATGTGATGAATTTCAAGAAGATGATGTGCACGATGAATTCCAAGAAGACAAACTTGAATGAGTTGGATGATGTCTTTTTTTTTCTTGTAGTTGAAAGCATTAAACTTGAACTTGTTTTTTGTTATTTTATTGAACTATGTTTTTTGTTATTTTGCTACGGTCATACTTCAAAGTATTAAACTTAATAGTAAAAGTATTATTACGTTAGGAATTTTATGTATTTTCTACTATCTTCAATTAATGTTTGAACTAGATTTTATTATAATACAACTTTTGTGGATGTACGGTTAAATAAGTTATTATCGACATTTTTTAAGCCAGTCATCATCGACTATATGATTTAGAAAATAATCACTAAATTATATATTTTATGGAGACAATGTAAAAGAACAACGTATAAGCTATGGCTACACGTTAAAAACGTTCCTCCTTATTCAGATTTAAGGGAACAATTATTAATTACAACCGCATTTGGCAACACTTAAAAAGCGTCGCCGAATAGGTCACAAATAATTGTCCCTTATTCTTTTGGTTTAGGCAACGCTTTTGAAAAGTGTGCCCAATGATCATGAAAAAATGTTGCCTTAGAAGCCATTAACAATAGTTCCCTATTCCTTTGGTTTAGGCGACATTTTTAAAAAGCGTTCCCAAAGAACATGAAAAAACGTTGCCTTAGAGAATAGGCAACGCTCGCACAGGAGACGCCTAGAAAACGTCCCCTATTCTTTTAGGCAACGTTTTCCAAAGTTTTGGCAACATTTTTCAATTGTTGCTGGAGAGCCTAAATGTTGTATTATATAAAAAATACAGTGTAAAGTTTCTGGTGTCATCATAGCATGACTCTAATAGCTTTTGATGCCAAACAGATACCATCATTGATGTTTCTATCTCTGATGAATATTTTTGCTACTTAGAAATAAAGAAGTGCATTATGTGAGCCATTCTATCTGCCAAAATTTTGGATATTAGTTTGAACTTGAAATTAGCCATTGCATTTGATCTAAATTTATCCATTTTGTTAGCATCAATTGACTTTGAAATAAAAACAATGGTGTTGGCGTTAAAATTGGGTAAGATCCCACCTAAAATGAAGAGAAACAAATGTAGAACAACATTACACACATCCATTTTGACAATATTCCAATAAGTTTAATAAAAGAATCCACCAAAACCATATGGTCCATGAGAGCCTTCTTTACTTATGTTGAACACAACCTTGGTAATTTCCTTAACATAAGGAATTGAAGTTATGAGAATTCATGTTCTTATCCAGTAATTCACGAATCACTTTCTCAATAATATAGGTATCTTGAGTTGTAGCTCCATAGGCAAAATTAGAAAAATAAGACACTTCATGACTTATAATATCCTGAGAATTGTGAGGATGTTTTCTCCATCCTTTAGTAAATTAATTTAACTTCTACAAAATGAAGCTTCATGTTCAAAATATACATAGGACAGACCACCACATGAGAATTTCAACAATTATGAATGAAAGTATGGAATTCATCATCAGAGAGCACATCTTATGAAATTTCAAAGGGGAAATCGCTCCAAAAGCAAAGAACTTGAATTCAACTAACAAAAGACTATATGGAAATCAATGGTTCGCATCATGGTTACTCTAAAATTGAATTAAAGCACAATTACTCAAGCTTTGGTGTAACATTACTTCCATTGGATAACCATGTTACACCAAAGCTTAAGAATCCTATTGAGGATTTGACTCCTTTATGCTTATGAGCCCTTAAAATTGAATTAAAGTCTCCAATAAAACTCCAAGCAAAGAGTGATTGTATTGCAAACCAGATAGCTCATGCCAAATAATCCTTCTTTTCAAGTGTCGGGTTAAATCATATATAGTAGCCAACATGAAAATTTCAGAATTATGATCAATTATTAAAGCCACAAATTATTCATGGATTGAGATAATTTAGGGGTCACGATGCTTCTTACATATTCACTATTTAACAAGTGACCTGAAGCACAAGTGGGGTGCATTATGGTATTTAAAAATGTATCAATGTTAACCTTTTTCTATTAAGATCGTATTAGTAATTGCTAAAAATAAAGAGGAAAGGATAGAAAGATTGCACCAGAGAGTTATCCAGCTTTGGTCGAACGTTGGCCTAGACTTATCCTTAAGAGGTCTTCTTGATATTTTTCACTATAGACATTTGAGTTTTTAAAGGTTATTCCCACGAACCTTAATACAATTTGATCTTGAGATTTTGAACAGGCTTATCCCCAACCTAAAGAAGACTTTTACCCCAACTTATTCTATCGAAACAATCAAATATTTATGGTTTATCTATTTAACCAAACCAAAGCTTTTTTCGACGAAACTTAACAAACAAATAACAAAGATTTATGGTTTATCTCAAGAACCAAAACTCAATCTCGTAAAGGTATCACACCCTTTAGAGTATAAATGACCAACACGGCCACTTACAAAAAATATTCTCCTTACAGATAGAGCTTCACTCAATAATACTCAGGCAATCAGTAGTGAGAATAAAAATTCAAGAGGATAAATAAAGATAAATTCCAAAGAAATATGAAAATGTTGGAAAGTGGCGTGATTTCAAGTGAGGGGGACCAATGATCCATGGGCTGAATTAACTATTTAATTGATTAGTCAAATGTTGATTTTCCGCTGCAGGTCGTGCGTAATCGGTTACGGTAACCGATTACGGTAACGTGAATTTTCTAGAAACTGAGTTTTAGGACTGGTAATCGATTACGGTAACCGATTACAAGTGTTTTTCAAAAATAGCGAATAGAGTTATGTCAAGTGTAATCGGTTACACTATTTTTGGTAACCGGTTACACTGAAGCAATTTTAGAAAATAAGTGATTTTCGTGTGTGTAATCGGTTACGCCATTTTGGTAACCAGTTACACTGTAGCTTTTTGGAAAAAATGAAATATATTCTAAAACTGTATCTTTCAAACCGTGTATTCGTTTTAAGTTCCGTTTTGAGCGTTGTAAAGCTAATAAAATATTTTATGTGATAAAATAGTGAGACGGGCGGTGACTCGATTTTATTTTAAAAAATACCGATTTAATTTATTATGGTGAGTTTATACATTGTGTGCATAGATTGATAAATGTGACAATATGATGATGTAGTGATATGGTGAATGTATGATTGTGATATTGATGTAATATTGTGTGTGATTATGTATAATTTGATTATGGAACGATGCTGAAACATGAACATACTGAGTTTGGTGTTGATATCGGTGAGTTATGTTATATGTTGTGCATGCATTCATAACCATTTTTGGTGGGTGAGTCCCGGTGACGTTTGGATCAGTGGAGGCATAATTCCCATTGTGTGGAATAGTAGTGGCAGGGCCATATCCCGGTGATGTTTGGATCGGTTAGATGGGTTAATCCCATGATGATTGATACCACATGCATAGTGTCAGTGCATTTTCATATGTGTTGTAATAACATGATTGGAAGATTTTCAGTGTTATTTCACAGTGATGTGATTGAATTGTATTTTGTGTTGTTGGTGAATGTTTTCGGAAAATCTAAATATATTGTAGTTGGGTGAATAATATGCTAATGATGTTTTAACGTTATGAACTTATAATATAGTTTAATTGTGATATGTCTCACCCTTACTGTTGACCATTTTTAGATTGAGGAGTAGTAGCATTTGTCTTGGTGAGGGATGATCGTAGAGTAGTTTGTTTAGTCTTCGTGTCAGTGTCATGCTTTGGTCTTGTAACACTGGGGAACGCTTGTTTTAGAGTTGATTGATAAACTCTTATTTTATTTGTTTGGATTATGTTTAATTTCTTGGTGAATTGATGGTTTATGTTATTCAGAGTTTAAAATTATTTTCCGCTGTGTTAAACATGGTTTACTGAATAACGAATTTTTGTTCCTCGGAAAGCATGACAAAATAAATCTTTGATTTTAGTTATTTTAGTTGTAACATCCTTGAACATGTTTTTTTACTCTGAATTTATTTAATATTCCGCGGGGGTTTAGAAGGGTGTTACATCATGCGCCCCCCAATGTCGATCAGTCGCGGCTCCACCTTCTGGCACCCCTTGATTTTATTGAATTTTCCGTTTTTCAATTATTTGATTTTTTCGAAAGAAAAAAAATGCCATTTGGACTTTTCTGGCTTTTTATGAATTTTATGGTCTATCTAATTCCCTTTCCAATCGATCTCAACAACCTCAAAAACACAAATCCACAACCATAGACAATTATATACCATAATGAAATTATTATAATTTTGCCTAAAGGGTACAAATATAGATTACCAAACAACAATAATGCATCCACGTGGATTAAAGTAATAACAATAGAACAGTACTCAAGAATCAATTCAGAAGGGTTTAAGGCAAACCCTTTGGCCACAAACATACAACACAAGCACATAATAAAAGAAGAAGATAAGAGGGTAAGGATCTCTCACTATCTGACTGCCTAAACACCCATATGTGAATAGTTTCTCCTTTACCTAGAAGTTGCAGATGGAAGAACTCTTGGCCTTTGGGATTTACCTCTCTCTTCCTTCCTATGATCGCTCTACCTTTCAACCTCTTTTCCCATATTTTCTCAATTTCACGATCTCATAAAACTATTCCCTACATATCTATTTATTTACTCTAATTCTCTTATTCTCTTATCACCCCTCAACTCTCTTCACACCCTCTCTTAATTTCTATTTTTTAATATTTCAATTTATATTATTTTATTAAATAAATAAGACTCTAATATAATTATTTCATTAAATCTGACCATACTCCAACTCTTACTCAAAACACGTCTTACTCATTAATTTCTATATTTCATTTTAATTTAAATAATACTCTAATTAAATTAATAATTATATTATTTTCAATATTAATTAAATATAATTAAATAATAATAATTTTAATAAAATACATCATTCAATCAAATAGATAAAATAAATTAATATAAATTCAACTAAAAATAATTAATTAAAGTTGATGTGTTACATCCAGTAGAATTTGAAGGAGTAGTGAATGGTGGTACTAGATCACTCCTTTAGATGAATGTTTTCTTTTCTGCATCCAACATACTCCCATTTTTTCAAGATCCCTCCGTCAATTATGTACTTAGTGAAAGTGCAAGAAACAAAAGAAATGGGGGGTTTGAATTGGGTTGTACCAAATATAATCTTTTTGCAACTCAAAACACAAGTGAATAAAAATATATGAACACGATTGTTTTTATCCTGGTTCACTGTTGATCAGTAAATTAGCAAGTGTACTAATCTGCCAACGTAGTAATAATAGGAAATCCCAAAATTTCGATCTCAAGGACTGCGTGCGATATAGAGTTATGTTTCAATTCAATTAAACAAAGAGCCTTGGGGATTTAAGTTTGGAAAATTACTAATTAAATTGCAAATAAGCTTAAAAGGTTGATTTGGCCAAATATGAGTAACATGTCAGGATAGGTGTGTGCATTAACATGTAACAATTCAGAGTCTTTATTTTAATAACAACTTATCAATCTTCAACTATCGGTTCTCAATAATGTTTACCCCTAATACCTTAGCGAGCAAACCTTTAATCATTCATCCTAAATCCTAATTCCTTAGCGAATTATGATGAAATTAAGCAATTGAGTTATCAAGAACGTTCCGGTTACTATAGAGTATCCCTATTCATAGGCAATATCTACTATAGTATAATTGTACAAAAACCCTAACACTGGTGGTCCAGCCTAAGTGCTAGTCATACATCAATCCCGTTGGTCCGACAAGGAAAGCTTTAGCAACATTGCACAATTAAATTGAATATGAAAGACAAATAGATTATTGAAATTGGGAAATCAAAGTCATTACAAATGTTACTCAGGGACACCCCCTAGCATTTGGGGGTTTAGCTACTCATATCGTTCAAAGAAAACAAAATATAAAATAGAGACATTACAAGAATTTAGATAAAAGTTGATCTTCAATCGCTTCCGTTCATGAAATCTTCTTCTCTCCCAAACCCTTATTTTCTCCAATCTTCAATCGTGTATTCTTCTTTGGCCAAAAAGTCCTCTAATTCATCGTGAAAACTTTTATAAATAGTGCAGACTCACTTAGGGCAGTTGGAAATACCAAAAACACCCCTCTGGGTCCCAAATGGTGAAAAAACATAAAAGTACTCGAAATCAGTGTGCCCGTGTTGGCCCCTTGGAACCCACTAAAACTTGTTTTGCTTCAGACATGCTGACACAGGCCGTGTCAGCTGACACGAGCGGCCATGTCAGCTGACACGAGCGGTCATGTCAGCCCCCTAGAATCCCACTTTTCTTCTTTTTCGAGCTCAAGGTTCCGTCTCCTTACACGGCCCATGTTCGGTGACATGGGTGGCTGTGTCAGGCCTCATGCAACATGATATTTTGCATTTTTTACACCAAATGGTCCCAATTATTCATACAAACCTACACGCACTTAAACACACAACCAAAGCATAAAATATAGAAAAATGCAATAAAAGGCTTGACAATGCAAAGGAAAGATAATTGAAGTAACTGATAAATAAACGTGTAAAAACCACCAATCAAACACCCCCAAACTTAAACCCTTGCTTGACCTCAAGCAACAACTACAAGAGAGACTAAACATCACAGCATAGCGGTATTGATACGTGATATTTATATTCCGATTGATTAAGAGATAGTTAGTCTGACATTCACATGACACGGAAAGTTTCTGCGAGAACATTTAAAACTTTAGTTCCCCTTTCGGATACCTCTCTAACTATGCTTTGTACTTAAGTCTCTTTTCGATTTTCCTCCTATTTCATTCAGACAGTCAAATTAAGGCACTGATAATTTATGATAATCATCACATGCACAAGATGAATCAAGAATTCATTTTTTTCCGGCACCAAATAAGCAACATTTACTACTTTTTACCAATGAAATTTTCAAACTTTGCAGTTATATATTGTCCTTATTTGGCAACGTTTGGAGATCAACCTCCTTTAGGCTGAATAACCGGATGAGGGTCACCCAACTTAGCGGACCGGTTGCCTTTTTTCCGCCTTTTCATCATCTGGTGCCACTTTATTTGTTTCTCAACCAATCATACATGCATGTGAATCTATATTATGCCAGACTGTATAGAAAAACTTCTTAAGGAGTACTTCTCAGGATTCAGGCACTATGGTACAAATCTACACGTTAGACTCGTATCTCTTTTTAGGAAACCAAGGGTGTTCAAACAAACCCCCTTTTTGTCACATTATTCCGTACTTCCTGCGCTCAACCAACCATCCCTTCATCTCTATATACTATTCTCGTTTGCTTTTTAGATCAGAAACTCTTATGAAAAATAAAAATTTCGGTCAAATTTGGGAAGACCTCAATGTATGGTTTTACACATCATAACAACAACATCAAAAAGAAAAATGCAAGAGTAAATCCTCCCCCAAACTTGAACTAAACATTGTACGCAATGTTTAAGAATAAGCCCGAGAGGGGTGACTCGCAGAGGGTACTTCAACTCCAGCTATCGCTTTCTAACTTTCACCCGAAATGCCCCCTTTTATTTCCTGAGAAACAAAAAAAAACACAAAAAGAAACTACATTATTAAAAGCGTGGATTGCCTCCCACGAAGCGCTTCATTTAACATCGCATGGCTCGACGGTCCACCACCCTTTTTTATAGAGGGTACTTTCTCTTCCAAACCTTGCTGCTTGTCACTTTCGCAACCAACAACTCATGAAGATGAAAAGCATGGACCAATTTTCTCTTCGAGACACTTCCCACTCTCATCGTTTTACCTTGAGTTTCCTCTTTCTTTTCTTCTTGACTTTTTCAACGAACTTAGGAACTTGGTTAGATGCATGAGCTACGGCCACCTGAGAGACTATACCTGAAACTTTTTCTGGGAGATGTTGTAGACTTTTGACTTCTCCCTCACTTCTGATCATACCAACCGAAGATTGATTGCTCCCAAATGTACCTTTGCTTTTGACTTCCAAAACCTTAAATGCCATCTCCTCATCAAATGATTTTACTATTAGTGTCCCTTTCTCAAGATCCAAATTGCAGCGACTAGTACGCAAAAATGGTCGCCCAAGAAGGATATGAGTCTCTTCATCTTCAGGAATGTCCATGATGTGGAAATTAACTGGGAAGACAAACTTGTCAATCTCTACTAATACATCTTCAGCTATCCCATATGAATTCTTAATGGTGTGATCAACGAATCTCAATTTTGTCTCAATCTCGCTTATTTTCCCAATCTCAAGCTTTTTGAAAATAGACAATGGCATTAAACTCACACTAGAACCAGAATCAATTAGCACCTTCTTGAACATTCTGTTATTGATAATGCAAGATATTGCCACCGCTCTAGGGTCTTTCTTCTTGATTGGGATCCTTCTTTCCGCCGAGACTCTACCACACTTTTCAGTTACAATTTCAGACTCACCTCCCACTGGTCTCTTTTTAGAAATTACCTCTTTCATAAATTTCTTATACAGAGGCATATTCTCGAGTGCTTCAAATAAAGGTAAGTTGATCTCTAGCTTTTTGAAAAGTGCTACAAACTTCTCAAAATCTTTCTATTTTGAATCCTTCTTTGCCACTCTAATGGGGAATGGTAACTTGATCACCGGTTTAGCCTCCTTCTTATTTTTCTCATGGAGTGGCTTAATTGGTAGTGCAATTATTTTGGGCTCCTTGGAATTTTCTCTCACTTCCAGATCCACCTATATAACCAGGTTGTCATATATTGCTGTGTCTTCTTCAGACTCTGGCACTTTCTGACTTCTTGTTGTGACAACATTGATAGTCTCTTGGTGTTTTGGATTTTTCACAGTTGAGCTCGGAAGAGTACCTTGTGCCTATAGAGTGAGATGCTGTGCTATTTGCCCCACTTGAACTTCCAGATTTTTTATTGAAGATGTGGTGTTCCTATGGTTGTTTCTTGTCTCTTCTTGAAACTGAGAACATTGTCCAGCCAGTCTCTCGATAGCTACTTCCCATTCTGCCTTTTGAGGAACTTGTTGTTGCTGATATTTCCAGAAGAAGTTTGGATGATTCTACCACTCTGAATTATAGGTGTTAGAATAAGGATTGTTCTGCTTTAAGAACTTGATCTCTTCAATATGTTGAGGAGTTGCAACATAATACACAGTTTGGTGAGGGCCATTACAAATCTCACAGCTGACAGACTGAGCCGGTTGAACTTGAGCCACTTGTTGTGTACCTATATTCATAGCTTTCAATTTTTCTCAAGTTATGCAGTTATTGCATCTTCAACCCGAATTTTATTTGTTTCCAGCTTCAGATCAATAACTCCTTCAGGCTTGCTTGCACACATATCATACAGCTCTAGATGCTCATTAGCTGCAATTGCTTCAATTATCTTTTTGATACCATGTGCTGTTGTAAAATTGGATGAGCCACCGGTTGCAGTATCGATCAAATGTTTGGTCTTAATTCTAAGACCATTCACAAATATCTGCATCTGCTCAGTCTGATCCATTTTGTGAGTGGGACATGCCACGAGGATCCTTTTGAATCTTTTGTAGGCATCGCCCAAGGACTCACTCTCTTTTTGCTTGAAGTTCAAGATTTCATACCTCTTTCTTATAAATACAGATGCTGGAAAATACTCATTCAATAAAGCCTTTTCCATCTCTTCCCATGAAGTAATACTGCCCGTTGGGAGAGAATATAGCCACTATTCGGCATATTTAGCTAGTGTAAACGGAAACATTCACAACTTTTTCGCTTCATCTATGTGCCCATCAATCTTGAGAGTAGTGCTCATAGTGAGGAATCATTGCAGATGTTTGTTGGCATCTTCATTGACCTTTCTGGTGAAAGGTCTTCTCTCAAGTTGAGTGATGGTGCTCAGATGCATCTGGAAATTGGGAACATTCACTGGTTGGTTTATAATTGTCAACCTACCACATGGGTATTTGCTCTACCGTAGTCCCCAAGAATTCTTTCAGGTGCTGGAGGATTCTCGCCCATGATTTCTTCTTCACTTTCAGTATTTGAACCTGAATGAACTTAAACAACTTCTTCTTTGCATTCCAGTTTAACCAGACGAGCTTGTCTGTGCCTTGCGTGAATAGTTCTTTCGATTTCTGCATCAAAAGAAAATTTAGCTGAGGGTTTTCCTCGTATAAAAAGATTAGACACAAATTAGTGGAAACCGAGTAAAGATGATAACAATAAAACTGAAAAATATAATTTTAGTTGACGAGCAACAAAATTTCAATTGAACTAAAATTAAATCTCCATATTTCGGCAGTCCCCGGCAATAACGCCAAAAACTTGATTGGTAAATTAGCAAGTGTATTAATATGCCTACATAGTAATAATGGAAAATCCCAAAGTATCGATCTCAAGGACTGCATGGTGATATAGAGTTATGTTTCAATTCAATTAAACAAAAAGCCTTGGGGGTTTTGGTTTGGAAAATTACGAATTAAATTGCAAATAAGCTTAAAAGGTTGATTTGGCCAAATATGAGTAACATGCCAGGGTAGGTGTGTGCATTAACATGTAACAACTCAAAGTCCTTATTTTAATAACAACTTATCAATATTCAACTACCGGTTCTCAAGAATGTTTACCCATAATTCCTTAGCGAGCAAACCTTTTATCATTCATCCTAAATCCTAATTCCTTAGCGAATTATAATGAAATTAAGCAATTGAGTTATCAAGAACATTCTGGTTACTATAGGGTATCCATATTCCTAGGCAATATCTACTATAGTATGATTGTACAAAAACCCTAACACTGGCGGTCCAGTCTAAGTGCTAGTCATACATCAATCCCGTTGGTCCAACAAGGAAAGCTTTAGCAACATTGCACAATTAAATTAAATATGAAAGACAAATAGATTATTGAAATTGGGAAATCAAAGTCATTATAGATGTTAATCAGGGACACCCCATATCATTGGGGGGTTTAGCTACTCATATCGTTCAAAGAAAACAAAATATAAAATAGAGACATTACAAGAATTTGGATAAAAGTTGATCTTCAATCGCTTTTGTTCATGAAATCTTCTTCTCTCCCAAACCATCCTTTTCTCCAATCATCAATTGTGTATTCTTCTCTGGCCAAAAAGTCCTCTAATTCATCGTGAAAACTTTTATAAATAGTGCATACTCACTTAGGGAAGTTGGAAATACCAAAAACACCCCTATGGATCCCAAATGGTGAAAAAACATAAAAGTACTCGAAATCAGCGTCACTGGCTAACACTGGCACCCGTGTTGGCCTCTAGAACCCACTAAAACTTGTTTTGCTTCAAACATGCTGGCATGCGCCGTGTCAGCTGACACGGAGGACCGTGTGAGCCCCCTGGAATCCCACTTTTCTTCTTTTTCGCGCTCAAGGTTTCGTCTCCTGACACGACCCGTGTCTAGTGACACGGGTGGCTGTGTCAGGCCTCCTGTAACATGATATTTTGCATTTTTTCACAGAGAATGGTCCCGATTATTCATCCAAACCTGGACGCACTAAAATACACAACCAAAGCATAAAATATAGAAAAATGCAATAAAACACTTGACAATGCAAAGGAAAGATAACTGAACTAACTGATAAATAAACGTGTAAAAAGCACCGATAAACTATTAACGAAGTTACTCCTATCCACTCGCCAAGGTGATTTTGCCTTCTCAATAAGGACTTAATCCACTATAACCAAACTGATTACAGACAACCACACTGACCGCAGTTAATGCCTTCTTGAGACACCTGATTAACACTTAGTCTTCTCAAGGAAACAACCACAATAAGCTTATGATCAAACTTGCTAACAATCCGAACAAGTTAAGTTGATCCTTATCATGAAACCGCTATGACTGCAGCCATAGTCTTCTCAGGGATTTTGACTAACACCTAGTCCCCCGAGGAAATAATCGACCAAGTTGATTACAAGTGTGTATTACAATATGCTTCTAATAAGCAAATTACACAATGTTTAAGTACAACAACACAAAAGTGTTGATATGGAAGATACGAACAAAAGCTCCTTGCTTAAAATACAAAACTATACAAAGATTTCTCTAACAGAGTTTGTGCAGCGCTTTGGTGTAGTTTTGTAGAACTAACTCGTTGATTTCAAATTTTTCCAATGGCTTCTTTATAGAGAAGGATAGATTCGTTGGAGGATAGAATAGGAAATGCAAAGTATAACTGTGAAGTCCCCAACGATCATGGAGTGAATGGTAGATAACAAGTACAAGTCACAATTTACATTAGTACTTTTATGCTCACCATCATACGCAAGCCGTCCTTAATCTTCTAAGTCTTCAAATGCTTTTGATTATATGTTAATTAAAGCATGTTGTAGATGATCAGAACAAGAATTTTCAGTCCCTAAGTTTTTGAGTCTTTAGAGCTTGTTCAGCAGAACCTTGTCTTTAGAGTCTTCAACACTTAGTCTTCAGAAGCGATGTCTTCAGATCTTTACAACTTGTTCAGCGGAACCTCGTCTTCAGCATCTTTAGAACATGTGGCAGAGAAGTAAAACTTTAGAAGGCCTCAAAAGCTTCCTTACAAAGTCACGATCAGAAGCTCTTGTACCAATGTTCCTTGAAATCTTTGCATAAGTAGCATTCCAGAATCTTGACTTCCATTGTAACACAACACTAGTATTTTTCCAGAGTATTGAGTTCAGAACCTGATGACGTCACACGCCTTCTTATCAAAGTCAAAACCTGCAAAGCAAAAACCATATACTAGAAAGAAAACCGTTAATATATATAATTGTTCCTTGAGATAACATAAAAGTTATCATCAAAACCTAAAGTCAGATGCACAACCATTCTTATTCTTACACTTAGCTTCATCCATTTTTAATTTAAATTCTCTCCTTAAATCAACGTTACAAAACTTGAGTAACCTACTAATTTCTCTAACACATGATTGTTTTTCCTCTTAAGATAAGCATCATGTCCAATTTAAGAGAATATTGTTCTTAAGCATGTTGTTCTTACCATTAAGATTTTTTTAAAAGATAATAAAAAATAAAAAGTTTAACAACTATTTTTTAAAAGTCAAAATTTACTTGAACACATGCTAATATAACAATGCAAAACAAAACACAAAAGATAATTATGAAAAGAAAAAAAACACAAAAAAGTCACTATTTTATTTTTTGTTAGGACCAGCCATTGACTAAATTAAAAATAATCAGCACTTAAGAAAATAAATCTTAAAATAAAAGGAAATGAATACAATAATTTAATCCATATCTCTTAAAAAAATAATTGAGTATAACTTACTCTTCAAACTAATAATACTCTTTTCATTTTCTTCTTAAAAAACAATCAACATGACATAACTAAAAACAGAAGAAATGAACCTATCTATCAACCTCACAATAATAAAACCATTATCAGAGTTTGTTCTGCTGTCATTATAATCCATAAGCTGTATAGCCTCATTTGTTGAATTCCAAAAAAACCAACCAACAACAATGCCACGTCACTACATGACCCCACTTTTTGTACTATTTGTCGGTCGTGTTCATCACACACAACACATATAAACCTTTTTGTTTTAGTTTTTTTTCATAGTTGAATTGTTTTTTTGTTTTTCTTCTAACCTTTGTTTGTTTCATATTATTATACATGGAAGAAATAAAGGTGGTAGTAGGCCATGGGCCATGGCAATCCACATTCTTCAACCACCTTTTATTCTTTTGCTGACTCTTTCTCCTTTTCTTCTTCTTTACTTCTTCATTCATTCCTATCATTTCATTTTCTTAACTTTTTTTCTTTCTTTCTTCTATTATCTTGGTTTTCCTGTTCAGGAAAGAAAGACCTTCTCTGGTATGTGATTTTGTTTCTTTTTGTTTGTTGGTTTTAGGTTGTTGTGTTGGAAATTTCATGGTTTTTGCTAATTGAGTATGTTGATTATTTGTGTGTTCTGAAGTTGTGTTGTTGATTTATGTTTTTTAGTGGAGTAGAGGATTTGCTTGACTTGGATAATGGGTTCTGGTTTTTGGTTTAAAGCAATAATTAGTTTAAGGAATAGGAAGTCAAGAGATCGAAGATCAAAGAAAGCAAAGGTACAATGCACTTCCTTTCATTTTTAGTTTATTTGGAACATGAAAATAATGATGGGCGGTCCGATAGCATATTAAGAATTGTGGTTTAAGTCTAACTCAATCCTCCAAAACTGAATTATAGGATGAAGATTGCCCATACTAATAAGCACATGTTTAGGTTATATGTTAGATCAGACACATGAAGCAGGACTCTACATAGACACTAGATAATGTCAAAAACATAGGACAATGACACTGTTACATTTAAAATGAATGTATTTAATTCTATATTGATAACATTGCTAAGCGATATATGTTTAACCTTTAGATGTGTGAGATTTGTTAAAAAAAAGTATAAAGGTGTTTTGAAGCAAAGAAAAAACAATTTTTTTTTTTGAAACACTTGTCTGAAATGTGATATGAGTGTCTGATATTGGTTCAAAGAGTGTTAGAGCAAAAAAAACATTTGTGACTTTTCCGACAATTGTTTGACTTTTCAGACACGTGTCGTACAAATGTCATACGAAACACACCTACACCTAGGCGTCCGTGTTTCATAGATTACACAATTGTTTTCATATAGGCTGCAGAAATACAATTTATGATCATTTATTGGAATTTATTTTGCTCAACGGCCATAGTAACCAGAATGTTTCAATCTCCATATCTGGCCACTCATTGGGACAGGGTACTTTAGCTCAGGAGAAGTTGAAGTCGAACAAGTCTCCAGGAAATGAGTCTACTGATTTAGCAAATGGCAACCAAAATGAAACTACTGCTGCAACAAGGATCCAGACTGCATTCCGGGCTTATAAGGTTTGTTCCAGCAAATAATTTTTTGCAGTAACAATCTTTTTGTTTTCATATTTCGTTATTCTACCGCGGACGACACGTATACGTGCTATTGTGCTTTTGTTGCTGATATACCAGCTTTGAAATTGAAATTTATAAGTGGTAAGTAATTTATGAATATAGCCAACAAATATAAGTGTGGGTTCGGGTAGCTTAATAATATGACGATACGAATCTGTCTCGCTATCTTTTGCCGCTTTTTATTTCTTAATGCTGAGTTTTAGTTATCTTCTCCAGGCTAGGAAAGCTCTACGACGATTGAAAGGTTTCACGAAACTGAAGAATTTAACACAAGGTTACTCTATTCAAAAGCAAGCCAGTACAACTATAACATACCTTCATTCATGGAGCAAAATACAGGGTGAGATTAGAGCTCGTCGGATATGTATGGTGACAGAAGAAAGGATCAAGCGGAAGAAACAAGAGTCTCAACTAAAACTCGAAGAAAAGCTTCATGATTTCGAGGTAATCTTTAGCTTGTCCTAATTATCTTTATATTTGTTTCCCTGGTCCTTTCCACATTGCCAATAGTCCTTTCTGGCTAAAGGGATTAGTCTCTGCATTTGCGCGCAGAAGATATCTGGTTTCTATCAGAAAAAGAAAGTCCTTTCTTAAAAGGTTGACCTCTCCCTTTAAGGATTGCGCTTTGTCTTTCGATAAAAGTATATATCAGATCAACCATAGTTCAATTACAGTCGTACCATCAAATCGTTTTCAATGACCGATCTGATTTTAAAAATATTAGATCAAATAATTTTGCAAGATGTGTTAGTTTGTTCCTTTTAATGCAGTTCTGTTAATCCTGTTCTAAGCGCGGTATATAATACATTACACAGGTTGAATGGTCCGGCGGCCCTGAAACCGCGGAGGAAACCCTTGGTAGGATACATCAGAGAGGAGAAGCAGCAGTGAAGCGCGAAAGAGCCATGGCCTATGCTTTTTCTCATCAGGTAAGTCAATCTTGGGAATGTCCAGTTATTGTCTTCTTTTCTATGAAGCACAAACATCAGACACGATACTGACACGTCAGCACGGGTAATAGTTTGAAAAAATAAATAAATTAAACTTAATCACAACTGTCGGTGTCGATGCTATAGAGCTTATTTCAAATAATTCAACTGAAAATAAAATGCATATTTCATGAAATGTTTAGTGGAGAGCAAACTCCAGTCAGAGCCAAGTACTAGGCAGTTACGAGCTCGGCAGAGCTAACTGGGGTTGGAGCTGGAAGGAACGCTGGATCGCCGCCCGTCCATGGGAAAGCCGCGTCGCTACCATTAGCCCGAAGAAAACTCCAAATAAACAATCCTTCAAGGCTCAAAAGGATAAAAACACATCAACATCTAAAACTCCGGTTTCGGTAACACCTCCTTCCTCCAATACTAAAGGAACTCCTCCTCCTAAAGGGAGTACCAAAGGTAGGAGATTGTCTTTTCCTACCACAGAGAAAGAGAAAACTCTGGTTGAAGGAGTGAAGTGATTATTCAAGAATGGTTCCTAAGAAGAAAAGCTCAATTTTTCAAGTATAAGAGATCACTATTTATTTATTTGATTGCTTCCTATTTGTTCATATTTTGGTGTGATTTGTTGATTGATTCTGTTTTTTTCTTCTTCACATTTTGTCAATCTTGTATATTCAAAGAAGAGACAGATTAAATTGTAGATACAACAATATCTTCTTCTTTTTTTTTTTACCTTATATTATAAAATTCCTATGATGTGATCATGTTTATTTCTTTATGGTTTGTTATTTACTTCTAATTTTTTTGAACTTATAGCTTGTAATTAAAATAATATTATTTTTTCAAGAGCTTATATAGTTTTTTTTATTTATAATTATTTTATAAATTAATTTGAGTAAATTAAAAAAAAAAATTCAATTTTATCATGTTATCTTAATTAAAAAAAATAAATATTGATTAAACATTATTTTTAATGTCATACCAATTCTAGTTTTTAAACCGCAGGATTATTTATCGAAGTTTTAAAATTAAATACTTCTAACATTCATTTTCAATAAATATGAAATTATTTTATAATATATTTGTTTCTAAAAATATTTAAACAATTTTAATTTTCAGAAACTTCTTTCGCAACTGGAACATATATTGTCAATAATATTTTATAATAATATATTGTCAATAATATTCTATAATAAGTAAATATATTTGGAAAACTTTATGGTTTCCTTTTTGATTAATAGTCGAATGGATATATTCTAAAAAGGCTCTATAAGGGATGAGATAAGGGACCTGAGTTGAGTTTCAGTTGTCTGTTTTTTAGTTCCTCCGTCAGTTTATTAGATAAGTTGTCCTTTTCATTGAACACGTCGTCTTTTTTTAGAAATGGTCGACCGATACATGGAAGTGGGGAATGAAGTGTCCTCGTTCTGTAACAATAAGGAAGGGGTCATATGAACATGTTTTCAGAGATAGTTGTGGGTTAATTGTCCACTCCTGCATCTTCTTAGTAGTAATTGCTATTCTCGAAGGGTCTAGGATCTTGGTACGTGCCTGCTATAAATATCTCAACTATAGAGATGAGAAGAATAATCTAATTCTCACACAGAAAAACACACATATATAGCGCTTCTCACCCCATGTGAGTTAGCTCTCAATCTCACAACTTACTTTAAAACCTCTGACAACCCTTAATCATTACGTATTATACTTTTAACAAGTACAATTGGCGCCTAACGTGGCGTCCAGTAAAACTTATTCGGGCCACACTTATTGTTACACACCGTAGCTTTCACCATCTTCTTAGAAGGATGCTTAAGAGAAGATCAAATATCATTGTAATCACCATCATTAGAGGTTTCGTCGATGGGGGAGAATCTAGCTTCTCGCAGAGAAAATACGCCCGTCAGATTTTCACAACAGACATCATATCTGCTGACACTGCCAAAATTTTGAGGAAGGAATGAGAATCTAGAATCACTTTCTCGGATGAAGACCATATGGGTGTTCTTCATCACAACATTGATCCATGGTTGTCACGGTTTAGTATGATAATTGGGATCTGAGGCGAGTATTGTATAATTTCATTACTGTAAATATAATACAGTGTGTCCAAAAAAGAAAAACAGAAGTAGAAGTAAGAAGTGGATTCTGAGTATTTCTCTTAGGCATTTCATCAAATAGTTTCTGAGCATTCTCTTGTAGATTCTTGTCAAATGTTACTGGAAGATGAATTCTTGAGCTAATTGGTTAGTTACATTTTCTTCTTCAATTTAATCATCTCTAAAAACAATAACATACAAAAAACAATTGAAAACTAGTTAAAATATGTATCTAAGATTTAACCCCTCGGTTATTACTTAAAACCGAGGTAAAAAGATACCTTGTTACCTCGGTTATGAAATAAAATCGAGAGGTATGTGACGCGCGCTGCAAAATTTAGAAAATAAAAAATATGCAATTGCTAGAGATCGAACCAAAGACCATTTGCTTTCTAACCTCGATTTTACAAAAGTCGGGGAGTAAAATGGCAAGTTATCATGTCACCCTTCGTTACCTCACCTGTGTAACTGAGGTAAAAGTCATTTTACGTCCGAGGTAAAATGTGTTATTTATAGTAGTGAAAGACAGATGTACTTAGAGGCCTTAATAGGTTTATAACAATTTGTGGTGGTTAGGTTTTGCCCACAAGATGAAAAGCCATGTACGTTGGTTTTAGAGGACCTACTCACGTGAGATGATAGGCTCTGTATCTTAGTATGTTACTTAGGTATAAGCGTGTCAATTAGGATCTATCCCTTTCTCCCCTTAGAGAAAAAGTATTTATTGAGGAATTTTGGACCTAATATTTAAGAAATCCTTTGAGACAATAATTATTTCCCCTTAACTAGGGAAGATTGCTTACTACCTACCTTTCAAAGAGTCGTGGTATGTCTCCTTCTCATATGGCTAATAGGAGACAACGATATTACACATGTCACTCTCCTAAGGGTGAGCCCCCGTATTTATGAGGGTGTTGTCTAAGCGATATTGCGCCGAGCAAAAACCATGAAGCTGCCCTTATTTGGAACTCCCCCAAATATAACACTATAATAATAATTATTATTATTATTATTATAATTATAATTATTATTTTGGATCCTAAAGTCTCTTCACACACTTTTTCTTTTTCTTTTGAAATCAATTCTTTGTTTTGTATAGAGTATCTTTTCTTTTCTTTTTCCTTTTTTCTCTTTTTTTTTTTGGAAATAGACTTTAGGATCCCCCACAAATGAAGTGGATAAAGCAATGATGTTATGCAACTCAAAAGAATGGGATCAACGGTCCACATAATCTTAGTAACCGTCGTGCGCTCTTCTGAATAACTGATGTAACACCTTTGTACAGGTCAAACGTCACAGGATCAAAGGTTCGACGCCTTTTTTGAATACCAGAATATCAAGCACCATGAGAACAGACCAAATAAAGATCAGACCTCAACTATGAAGAAGCAATGGTATGTAGGAGCCAAGGTTTCCTGTCCCACCCCAATCTCACGGGTATGTAGTCTAGACACGGACAAGTGGTTCCTAATGGTCACTAGGGTCTATAGTTCCCATGGGGTACAAAGTGTTTAAGGCAACAAGCGTGCCAAACACAGTGTTCCATGAAAGAACCTCGCCCAATTGTGGTACCACATGTCAATCTCGATCATTGCAAGCGCTACGGGAGTCAACATGGGCATCCATACTAATCCTATGTATCACTGGCCTGGGTAGTGGGTCTTTTACTCACACAAACCCTCAACCTACAAAACAATCAGAAAAATATATGGCCCCCAGCCCCCCACGGGGGCCCAGTAGTATGGTCCAGAATGCGGGAAAGTAAACATGATATGCAAGCAGAAAATAGACATGATATGTAAGCATAAAATAAATGAATGCAACACATAAGCAATATATAGCACACCTAATAAACAAAAAAAAAACAAACAAAGGCTAGGATCGACTCGCTAAGTACGGACCCGCAATAGGTCTAACGTCCCCAGCAGAGTTGCCAACTGTCGCACGCTCGCGAAAAATGACGAGAGTCGCCACTAACATATCTATCCTAAAAGGAAAAGGAACGCCAGCAAACCTAAAACGAATAAGAACAAGGTCTTTCGACTAGAGAATCTAGGTATGGGAGTCGGTTACGCAAGGGGAAAGTACTAGCACCCCTCGCGCCCATCGTACTCGATGGTATCCGCCTATGTTTGTTTCTATCTAAAAGGTGTGTACTATATCTAAGCCTAATGCGAATGCATGCAAAAGAAATACAGGGAAAAGAAGGAATTATTTACAATTGTGCTCGTTCAAGACCCGCGATTTGATGCCTACGTATCCCTTTTAGGAATCAGAGCGACGTAGTTTGGCTCACATGTTTTTGTTTGTTTTTGTGTTTTTTAGTTGGGCGGAGTTAACATTCGCGCTCTTGCATAGGGGGGCGGCCTACGATGCATTCGAGCGGAAATAACATTGCCCTTAAGAGAGAGAGAAGAGAGAGAGTTTGAGTGTTTTAAGTGGGATCCTTAAGCAAAGGAGACTCGAGTTACTCTTTGGTTGGTGTTTTTTAAGATTGGGAACTTCCACTCAAGTGATTCCCTTAGGCAAGGGAGACGAGAGTTTCCATTCCCTTTTTATTGTTTTTTATCCTTTATTAATGTTTTATTGTATTTTCTGGGTACTTTTTAGAGGGAATTTATTTTGAGTATTTGTTAGGTGTTTTAATATTGTAAAAAGAAAAGGAATTAAATGAGGGAGACTAGCCTAAGTATTATTCTAACCTAATAGTTATTGTTTATGTACAAAGGGAGTTTAAATCTAAAGTGAACAAGGTAATGGAACAAATTCTAAAAGGAGCATACAAATGATATTAACAATGTAGGCCAAAAATATGGTCAAACGCTAGCAACAAAATCACACAACAACTATACCAAAAAACATGGAAATGATACAAAAGAATAAAAGAAGCAATTCAAGTACTAATACAAAATTAACCGAAAAAATTCTACTATTTTTTATGGCATTTTTGTGTGGGAGAAAATCTAATTCAAGCCTAAATTGTACTTAAAAACTTAAATTCTAATAAGCCTAAACTAGTATTTTTTTTATTGGTGTGATTATATGCATTTTTATTACCTAAAAGAAGTAGCAAAAAAAAACTAAGTAGAAAAAACCTAGAAAACTATTAATTAAACATGGGCTCTGGGGGTTGTGAACTAAAAATGGTGGTGCATGAGTAATCCTGGGTGCGGGGCCCAATCAATGGCCCAGTAGAGTTTTTGTTCAAAGAAAAACAAGTGAGAGTGTGGGCCTATGGGGGTTAGATTAACAGTTCACTCTTGGCCCAAGGCTATTGATCCACAGATCTTCAATTCAACAATCAGATTTATTTCGTTTTCAATAAAATAAAAGAAAATTAAATTAAACAAAAAAACAATGAAATGGTGTGTTTCATGTATACGAGGTTAGGGTTCGATACGTGACGCTTCAGCTCCTTGATTCAGATTCCTCACCTCTCTTACTCTCATACCCCTCTCCGTCGAAGGCGATTATCGGCGAGAGTATCCGCCGTGAACGCCACTTCCATTCTTTCAAACATCAAAACCTAAACACAAACCCTACTTCAATTCTAACCCTAAACTCAAATATGAACTCATATTTCAAAGATTCTCTTTCAGGCAACAGGATCAGAAGATTGAAATTGGGAACCGTAGATATTGGGATTTCACCATTCAAGCGCGATTACACGAAATTGAAGCACGTAGAGTACTAACTGGATCATAGAAGCATAATTAAGAGTCAAAGAATGCATAAAAGAAACATGTTAGGGCGACCTGAGCTTTTGGTGCGGTGGCGGAGATTTCCGACCACCGCGAAACTTAGGTAATCTTTATCTGCTCTTCTCTTTTTGTGTTATTTCTGCTCTTCTTCCTCTATTCTTTCTTCTTTGTCTGATTTTCTGTGAACCGTGGAGTTGGGAGAGGAAAGATTGTGTGCATGTTTCTGTTATTACTTCTGAGATGTGGTGAGTGCTTAGGAGATCATGTGGAGAGTTCAAGCTCAAGCACGGTGAAGCTCTGAGGAGGAGCTTCAACGGCTCTGGGAATTAAGCGTGTGGTGGAGGTGATTGAGATGAGGAGAGAGAAGTTCAGAGAGATGAAGAAGATTGGTTATGAGTGGAAATATGAGAGAGTGAAGATGGAGTGAATGTGAGAATGGCGTGAAGTTTTGAATTGTGGAGGGAAGAGGATATATATAGAGATTGAGAATCTGTTAGAGGGGAATGAAATGAGAGCCCTTGGATTTGAGTGAGTTGGTTATTAGGATTGATGGTGTAGATTGAGTTGGTTAGAGCTTGAGTTGTGAGCTGGAAAATTCGGTTAGTGTCATACCCCAAAATTTTCCCATAATATTTTCAGATATTTTGACTCGCCTGACTTTCAACTACTCAAGACTATGCAAGAATTGGGCACACTTACCTATCTCCTAAACAATCAAACCATAACTAGGGTTTTGATTCTCCCAAGGAGAAATCAACTTCTGAAGCCTCAAGTGAATGTCATGGCCTCCCATATTCTTCAAAGCATCCTCATTCCAAGTTTCAAGATCTGATTCACAAGCTTGATCAATCAACTGCTCAAATGGTCAACAGTCGACCAGTTTGACCTAAAAGTCAACTATGGTTAAATTACAGTCGAAACTCCTGATTTTTGGTCAATTTCAATATTTTGAAGTCACATTCATAATTTGATCAAGGATTTACCATGATTCATCAAGGATAGATCAGAAATCCACAAAATTCCAAGTTACTAAATTAGGGTTTCTAAGCAAAAGTCAACCAAACTTTGACTGGTCATAAGTCTCTCATACTTTATCATAAATTCCCGAACCAAAGCTCATTATCAAGGAAATTCAATTCTCTACAAATTCGATGTTGGGCCCAAGTCCAATAAATGCATCATTTGAGAGATAGGAGCTAATACATTACAGGTCCTTCTAGAAGCTCGCAAAAAGAAGTTTTTTTGTCAGGAGCCATATCTTCAAAATAAAATCCTCAAATGCAAAAAGTGTTCCAAAGTGGCTTGTAGAGGACATCACGAGCTTTCCAAAAAGTACACGATCATTTTCATAGGATCAGAATTGAGTGAGTTATGACTGTCAGAAGTTGGGAAAATTGGAACAAAGGTAAATGAGGATCATTAAACTTTTGAGTATGGGCCTCCATGTTCTAGTTTCCCACGTGTTTATGGCCTCATGGGAAGCCCATAAACTATTTCCTATCTATTTTGTGATTTTTATTTTATTTTATTATGAATTTATTCATTTAAATACAAAGAAAATAAAAGAAAATCATGAAATAGTTATATAATGAATTATCCATATTTGTTTCTTGAATCAATCAAAATACAATCAGATCTTAAAGCATAAAAACACGTGAAAATTTGAAATAAGAGATATTAGATTGATTGAAGACAAAATTGGAAACTTTCAATATTTCTTCCAAATCAAATTTCAATCTCTTGATTGATGAAGATTTGATTCAGTTTTCCTGACCTAATTCCATATCCTATATAAGCCAAAGAAATTCTGACCATAAGGGGACGAATTTTTTGCTCCAAAAACTCTGTTCCAAGTCAAAAAAACAGTGGCACAAGGTGAGATAGCACAAGAGTTTGAAGACGATTCAGCCGGTTCCAAGGATCTAGAAAGTTTCATTGGCACTCACTGAAGCGAATTGGATCATCACTAACACCTAAAGCACCCTGAATCAATCCACCATACTCACGGTTTGATCAACTTTTTCAAATTTCGATTATAACCATACAGGCATTATGAATATCATTTGATCATGTATTATCGGTAGTGTTGATGTATAGAACGTGTCTGGATATTTTGATTTGAGTTTTGATGCAGGAATCACCGTGTACCATGGTTAGGGTTTCGTGTTCTTGAAATTTGGAACCCTATTCAGAAGCAATTTTAGGCCGAATTAAGGGTTTCAATGGGTTCAGGGGGTTGATTATAATTGATCTAGGCTATCATTTGGTACTTTTTGGCAACGATTTGCAGGTTTGATCGAGGCAGTGCTATAGCCACGCAAGGAAACTGTAGGTAAAAGCGTTGCCTTTTTTCAGAAAAAATCGAAGGAGGAAGAAGAACAGTGTTGGCGCCTTGCTTTATTTGAAATTTTTTTAAACTAGTTATCTTATATAATGAATGGTGATTATTTTATTGGCAACGAATCAAAATTGGTGTAGTGGAAGTAGCGCGTCCACAGGATTCCCACACGCAAGGGCGGTTCGATCCCTGCCTCTTACGTGTATTTTTCTAATTTTCCTTTGCTTTCTTTTGATGACAGATCAAGTGCACACGTGCTGCAGGAACTCATGGTGATCCCTCATCTCCTTGCCACTGGATTATCATAGAAGCTTATCTAACGTCTAGAACGCGCTTGCCCATGGTGAACCTTCACAGCTCCTCCACACAGGATCCACGCCTGGTTCTCTTTTCCCTTCTTGTTTCTTTGTTTTATTTTTTCTTATTTATTTAAATTAACCAATTTTAGTTTTACACCAACATTAACCTACCTTTTAATTAGTTTTGATTTAAAATTAACCAACCAATTTATTTAGAGATTAGGATTATGTTCATAACTAAATTTGATTTTTTTTACTAACTTGGTAATTAGGTTAGTTAATTTAGGTTTACTTTACGTTTAGTTAATTAATTTAATTAGAATTAATTTTTAATTAGGTTAAATAATTTATGATAATTTAACTAATTAGGGTTAACAAATTTAATCAGGATTAGGGTTTTCTAATTAATTAGGTTCCCAACCAATAATTAATTAATTAAGGGCTTTGATCAAGATAATTAGTACTAACCCTAGTTAGGTTTATTTAACCTGTTTCTTTTTATTAACCATGGTTAACTTTTCCCGTTCGAGGTTTGCCTTTTGCCTTGCCTTTTATTCTTTGCCTAAATTATTCATAATTTTGTATCTGCTCAGAGGTTGTAACAATTTTAATTTTTGATCTGTTCATTTTATTGTAACTGCCCCAAAGCCTTGTAATAGCTTAGGTTTATTTTTCACAGTTAAAAAGTTTTCTGCCGTTCTTTCCAGGTTTTTGGCTATGTAATCCCCCACCCGAAGCCTTGTAATAGCGTAGGAACATTTATATTTCTGCCTTTATTTTAATTGTGTGGTTAGTAATTTAGAGAGTGATAAGCCTGTTAATTAATTTAGATCACTAACTTTATAAGATAAAATATCTGAATTGAATCACCTGATTGTGACGCACACACACCTTTCTGGTAATCCTTCTTATGCTGCCTTTCGATTTAAAAATAGTCAAGTCCCTCGAATACGAGGATGCCTTAGAAAATGTTGCCCCCAGTTCATTATCATCATTAAAAGATCATAAGTCCCTTCGAAGTTGCCTAAACAAAAGTGATCTTGTCCCTTGATGTTTCCTCGGTTAAATGATGATTGTCCCTTCAAATGCTAAGATATCCTTACTAGTTGCCTATAAATGACTATTCCATCCTTTCCTAAAGACTTCCTTCCCTTCTTATGGTATGGATAGACTTATGGAAAACAACGACCCTTGATGACCCGATTACATCCAATTAAAGGACTACATACCCTCCTTATAGTATGGATAGCCCTTTCAAATCAAAGTCTTAAAGAACAAGAAAGATCCACTCTTAGGGTAGGTGCTTTAAATTGCTTGCTCAAACACTCAAAAATACTTTTCACACTTCTTTTCAAAATACTTTCAAAAAAGGCTACACTTATTTACAGGTTAAAGTCCTTATTCAAAAATCTTTTTACTATACACACACTACACTTTTTTTCAAACAATTCAAACAAAAAGTGAGCTAAGCAATTAGGAGCCCATGGATAACCATGGATACAAAGGGTGCTTACACCTTCCCTTTGTATAACCTACCCCCTGAACTCAAATCTCTTTCAAAGGTCTTTCCTGTTCTTTTTACCTTTCCTAATTGGATAAAATAAAAGTCGGTGGCGACTCTTGCTCACTGCAACATTGCTTGCGAAATTAAAAAGTCAGTTCTCCCACCGTGTTACAGTTAGGAATAGGTTATTTCTGTTACATGTTGGTTGAAGTTAGTTAGGGTAGTTATATGTTAGGAGGTTAGTTAGGAATTTAGCTGAAGGTTAGTTAGGAAATGTTGGTTATGAGAGTTAGTTAGTTTTTTGAATGTTGAATTGTATATCATTTTTCTTCTGCACTGATTATATTGAATATGTCCCTTGACTGAATTGTATATCATTATCTCTTTTAAAAATAATAAATTATTTTGCTTAGATAATTTTGTCTTTTATTTTATTTTAATTTTATTATTTTTTTAAAAATTATTCATCACCATATCAAACCAGCTATTTAACTTTTTTATTGAATAAATTATTGATAAGTCATATTAATTTACTAATTTGTCCCAAATATTTATTTATTCAAAACTAAATTCATTAATTTAAATTTAAATAAATTTTTAACACTTCGATCTTAAATAAAATTTAGAGAAAAAAACTTTTTAAAATGCAACCTCATTGTTTTTACTAAAGATGAGCTTAATAATAAGTAAATATATTATATAAAATAAATAAAAATATTCATAAACAAAATTATATTGATTATGTTTTTATATTTGAATTTATTTATATTGTACATGTTTATTTAAAAAAATCACAAATCCAAAATCATTCATTTATATTAATTTATTGTAAATTTATTATTTATAAAGTTGAGCACAGGTAATATGTAAATACATAATATCAAATTTAAAATCACCATCAATATAAATTAATTGACTCATTCAATTAGTAACATTTTAATTTATTGTTCATTATTCTTTTTGGATAATATTACTCATCATTTAATTAGTCTTCAATTCGTAACAACTCAAACTAATTTATTTTTGTATACGATGAATATAATTTAATTGACTCTTTCGATCTGTATATGTTAAATTCGCAATTCATTTTTGTATACGATAAATATAATTTAATTAACTCTTATCCTTTACAATGTGCTTATCTAGAAAAGAATAATATTGGATCCTCATAAAACTATGAATTTTTAATTTAAGTTTTAATCTAATAGAAATTTAAAACTGATTTAAGTTTTCTATAGAAATTTTATGTTTTTAAATAAAAATTTTAAAATTGATCTAAGTTTTCTATAGAAATTTCAATCCAATAGTTGGAATTACATGTATAACGTATACACAAATTAAAATATATTTTTTTTAAAATTATAAACTTTTTTGGTAAAAAAATTTTGTTTTGCTTATTTAAATGTTTATCATATTTCAAAAACAAAACCGTGTGTACCTCAAGTATCTGTGCGAACAAACAGGGAATGATATAGTACGCGATATAATATTGATATTAAACTATTGATTTAAATATTGAATAATAATGAAAACTAATTTACTATAGATTTAAATACATTTTATAAATAATTCCAAAACAAACATATTTATATAAATGAATAATTATATTGTTAATTCAAATAGTTTTTATATACGAAAGAAATTATAGAAACCAATTTAGTATCTCTTTTAAAAATAATGAATTATTTTGGTTACACAATTTTGTCTTTTTTTATTTCTTTATTATATCTTTAAACACAAATGTGTGTAAAACACCAATATCCGTGTGAACGCACGGGTAACACACCAGTACCGTTTGAACGTACGGATAACACACCAATACCGTATGAACGCACGGGTAATCATACCAAAATTCGTGCGAACGCACATGTTATTATATTTGAGAATTTCTTTATTACCCCCTAACCTTCTTGGTCACCCGCGGCGAATTTCCCAGAATGCCTCTATATTTCGAAGATACATCTCCGAAATCATTTTTTTTCTGAAAAAAAAAGTTGATTTCGGAAGTGTACTTCCGAAAACAAAAAAAAAAGGTGTTTTCAGAGATACACTTACAAAAACACCCTTTTTTTTAGGAGAGGGGTGTCTTCGGAGATGCATATTCGAAATATTCCAATTTTTTGTCTTTAAATGTTTCGGATATACACTTCTGAAAAAATTCAATAATTATTAAAAAATTAAAATCAAGATGAATCCATACAATTAATAGTGTATAAAATCAAGGTGAATCAATAAAATGAAGGTGAATCAATAAAATCAAGATGAATCAAAATTTCATAAACAATTTTTAAGTTAAAAATTATTTTACTAACTTATATAAAGTAAAAACATTCTAATTTCATAAGTAAATTTTGAATTATATGAAATTAAATATAAAATTTATTCATTAAATAAAAAATTAAGACAAAATATTTTTTTAATTTTTTTAAACTAAATGAAAAATTATATTTTTATCATAATTAATTATTAAAAATGATTTTTTTATCATAATTCATTATGATAAATGATTTTTTATCATTATTATTATTATTATCATTATTCTTACTTGATCTCTTTCAATATTATTATCAATCGTAGAAACATGAATTGAAATTATTCATAACTACATTTTAATATTTAGAATTATTTTAAATTTTTTGTAATTGAAATTATTTTATTTTTTTTGTACTTAAAATTATTTAAATTTTAAAATATGAATCAAAATAGAAATATATAATCATTATTATTCATAACTCATAAATTATATCAAAAAATACAATAATAATTATTAGGCAAAATACCATTTTTGGTCCCTTATGTTAACCTCGGGGTTCATTTTGGTCCCTTAACTTCAAAAAGTATCACATTGGTCCCTTAAACCTTCAAAAGGTGTCATTTTAGTCCTTTTTGTCACATTAGCGACGGAAAAACTCAAAAATCGGTCGCTATTTCCGTCGCTAATATGACAAAAAGGACTAAAATGACACACTTTGAAGAGTTAAAGGACCAATATGACACTTTTTGAAGTTAAGGGACCAAAATGAACCCCGAGGTTAACATAAGGGACCAAAAAGGATATTTTGCCTAATTATTATTATTCATAACTCATAAATCATATCAAAATATATTATTATTATTCATAACTCATAAATTATATCAAATTTATGATATGTGAATTAATTAATATCCCAAAATTTTTAATTTTTGGGTTCGGATATGCATATCCGAAAAAATCTTTTTTGGTTTTTTCGGAGATGCATCTCCGAATTAATCAAAATTCCAATTTTTGGGATTTTTTCATTGATACATCTCTGAATTCGGGAAAAATTTGGAAAAAGTACTTTGGAGATGCATTTTCGAAGCAGGGGTATTTTGGGGTTTTAACAGGGGTCCTCCCCATAGGGGTCTACAAAAAATTCTCTTATATTTTTTTGTACAGTTAAAGAAAACCAAAGTAAAAATAATGTATTAATCCAAACACGAGAAAAATGTGTTGCTTTATACTAATTTATTTCATTTTTTATTATATCTTTGAAAACAAATGCACATAACATACCAATACCTGTGCGAGTGCACGGGTAACACACCAGTAACTTGTGAACGCACGGGTCACCATACTAAACTATTGTTCCAATATTCCTAAGTCATGAAGTTATTGATAAAACTATTGAATATTAACGAGAACATTAAGTTACTAATTAAACGGTTGAATATTAACGGAAACTTGACGTTATTGATCAAACTATTGAATATTAACGAGAACATAAAATTATTAATCAAAATATTGAATATTAACGAGAACATGAAATTACTCATCAAAATATTAAATATTAACAGAAATCTTAAATTATTGATCAAAATATTGAATATTAATAAGAACATAAAGTTACTGATCAAAATATTAAATATTAACATGAACATGAAGTTACTGATCAAAATATTTAATAATAACATAGACATGAAATTAATGATCAAAATATTAAATAATAACGGGAACACGAAGTTACTGATCAAAGTATTTAATAATAATACAACAACTTTACTTTAAATATTTGACAATAATTGTAAAACAAAAATAATCTATATATAAAAAATATTTATATTATTGATTTAAATATTTTTATATATTATTTATTTTTAAAAAATTATTTTATTTTTATTAAATTTTAGAAACAAACGCGTGTACCATACCGGTAGCCGTGCGCCGGGTATCCCACTAGTTGCGTAAACATTTAAGGTTCAAAATTGGTTAGTTTTCACTCATTTATTTATTGAAAATTTCTTTACCCACCTTCCTATGGGGGTCACCCCCAGCGAAAAACCAAAACTACCCCTGCTTCGGAGATGAATCTCCAAAGTTTTATTTTTTGTTGACTTCGGAAATGCATCTCCGAAAACACCAATTTTTTGGTGTTTTCGGAGATGCATTTCCGAAGTAAAAAAAATTTCAAAATCCGTGCATATTTTCGGAAGTTCATTTCCGAAACTATTGCTGCATATACAAATTTCCCTCCTTCACTATTTCATTATTTTTCTCCAAAACTTCTCAAACTCCTCTCTAAAACCCTATCAATCTCCATCCATTTTTCGCCCTAAAATCAAGTTTCAAACCGTTGATCACGTTAAAGGGAGCATAGAAAGCATCAGTTTCAGGTAAACATCACTCATTTCATCCCCCATTTCACTACATTGATTGATAAATTTTATGCTGAAAACTGATATGGTTCGGAAGTTCATTTCCGAAATATATGTTACCTAATATATTTCGGAAATGAACTTCCGAAATATGCCCTGGCAGTTAAAAAAAACAGTTTTGGCCAATTTTGCTAATTTATTCATTTGTTAGGTATGGTGCATCCGGACAACATTATGCAAGACGATGGAGTATTAGTTCCGGAAATTGTCAACGTTAATAACGATCCGGTTATTGACGTTACTCCCATGATCAATGCGGTCGATGTTCGGCAACATTTTACAAATGATCGGAGTTTCGGTAGTCGCGAACAATTGATTGATTGGGTTCGGAAGGAAGCTAACAAACATGGATTTGGAATTGTTATTTTAAGGTCGGACAACGGAAATAGTAGGCGGAAAGCTTTCGTTGTTTTGAATTGCGAACGGGGTGGTAGATATGTACAATCAAACCGGGTGCTAAAACACGAGGACACGGGATCGAGAAAGTGCGGGTGTCCGTTTAAGTTGCGTGCCACTCGGAGGGTTGATGATTTGTGGCAGTTAACCGTAATTTGTGGAATGCATAATCATGCCTTGGATGTCAAGTTACACGGGCATCCAATGGCGTGTCGTTTGTCCCGCGAAGAGAGGAATGTGATATCGGACCTAACGATAGTCAAAGTGGCGCCTCGCAACATACTTGCCGATTTGAAGCGTAAGAAACCGGATAGCGTTTCAAATATCAAGCAAGTTTACAATGAACGGCACAATCTCAAGGTTTTGAATATGGGCCCTCGGTCGGAAATGCAACAACTTTTGAAACTACTAGGCGATAACAATTATGTTTCAAGCTTCCGAACCTCCGAGGACAAAGTTACGGTGCGTGATATTTTTTGGACTCATCCCGAAAGTATCAAATTATTCAACACATTTCCAACCGTTCTTGTCTTGGATTCGACGTATAAGACAAACAAGTATAGGCTTCCTCTTCTAGAGATCGTTGGTGTGACCTCGACGGACAAGACTTATTCGGTGGGGTTTGCTTTTTTGGAGTGTGAAAAAGAAGACAACTTTACGTGGGCCTTGGGAATTTGCAAGTCTTTGTTAGTTGATCAAGAGGTTATGCCAAACGTCATTGTCACCGATCGGGACAATGCTTTGATGAATGCGGTCGATACCGTCTTCTCGACATCCACCGCTTTACTTTGCCGGTATCACATAACTTGCAACGTGAGAAGCAAGTTGAAACCCGCGGTTGGGATAAAATATAGGCCGGATGAAAATGGTAAAGTTGTCAAAGCCGGTGTCGTGGTTGATAGGATAATGGCGGCATGGAGGGGAATTTTGGATGCATACTCCGAAGAGGATTATACCGAGAAATTGGTACACTTTAGGTCTTTGTGTGGTTCCATTAAGACTTTTTGTCATTACGTCGAATCCACCATTCTTGACAAAGTTAGAGAAAAAGTCGTGTGCGCTTGGACAAATCGGGTTAGACATCTTGGTTGCACCACGACTAACCGAGTTGAATCCGCACATGCGGTCTTCAAGAGGTGGTTGGCTGATAGAAAGGGAGATTTGTGTCGCGGATGGGACACCGTGAACCAAATGCTTGAAAATCAACACAATGAAATTCAAACATCGTTCGGTCGGAGCAAGACGGTTATGGAACACCGGTATAAGGGCCAAATTCTATTCACCCAATTGATTTACAACATATCTCGAACAGGTTTGAATTTTTTGTTTCATGAAGCTAAGCGGTCGGAGACCACGGGGACGGATAGTTCATTATGTGGGTGCACCATTAGAACTACATACGGCCTTCCGTATGCTTGTATACTTGCAAAAAAGAAAATTTTGAATTCACCCATACGCATGGATGAGGTAGCCGATCATTGGAAGAAACTTCGTTTTGATGATTTTGACCCGCCGAAAGAAAATGACTCCAAAATCACCATCTCCGACGAGTTGGAAGTGATAATGGAGAAGTTTGCTAAAGCGGACGACACAACAAAAATGCACATAAAAGAACAATTGCGAAAGATCGCATTTCCGGAGACCACCGATTTGAAACCTCCATCTCAACCGGTTAAAACGAAAGGTGCACCGAAAAAGTCCAAAATTACACAAGATGACACGTCAACAAAACGATCTCCTTCCTACTTTGAACATGTTGATGCATTGTTCCCGGAAATTCCTGAGACACCGAAGTCTAAGTGTAGTGGTAACAAAGGAGCCCGTATTTCAAAGCCACCTCGCACACCGTCGATCAAAAAATCACCAATTGTCTACATTGATGAGGTGCCACTTTTTATGCACAAATATATCGATAACATCGTTGATGTTGGAGGCGACGGCAATTGTGGATATCGGGCCGTTGCGGGTTTGCTCGGTAAAGGGGAAAATAATCACACTTTAGTCCGACAGGAACTCATTACGGGGTTGACTTCGTATCGGGACATCTACGGCCGACTATATGAAAATCAAGAAAAGTTTGCAAAAATTCATGATGCACTTGTTCCATCACTTATCGGTATCGCTCCGGTTTCGAAGTGGATGTCATTCCCCGAGATGGGTCATCTAATAGCAAGTGCATATGATATGGTGTGCGTCGATTTGACGAGGTTTGGACTAAGTGAGACTTTCTTTCCACTTCATAGTCGACCGCCGTTGGACGCGTCGGGCCGCATCATATGCATCGGGTATCTACGATCGCGGCACTTCGTTCAAGTGTTTTTGAAACCGGGTTGTCCTATACCGGCTACTTCTTGTCAATGGACGACACATCGTTCAAATGAGGCGGAGACTTGGCCGGATCCGTTCGTTTCGAGGATGGCGGAGTTTGAAGAAATGATGAGCAAAGAGCGCGAGCAAAATAGAGAGCGGTCGAAGAACGTGCCTATTTTGGACTTAGGATCCACCGATTGGTTCGGTGAATTTTAGTTCGTTCCGGATCGTTTTTGTTTGTAACGATCATTTTTTGTATGTATTGTTGTTTATCATGTAAAATCGGACCGATTCAATACATATATAATATAAGTATGTTTTATGTCATCTTTGTCTAATTTATGTTTAATGTCAATTCCATTTGTTCAATTTACACAACACACTAAGCAATCAACAAAATGTAAAATTTAAGTCTGTTTCTGCATAATTCGGAAATGAACTTCCGAAATATACATGACTGGAGCCTATTTTCGGAAGTTCATTTCCGAATTGTCCCCTGAGGCAGGATAAGATTTGTTGGGCCATCAATGCTCCAATAAGTCTATAAATACTACACACTCTTCTTCATCCTCTTCACACCACAAAACACAAATGACACAAACATACCCCCACCCAGCATTCGTCTACTTTGAAACCGGCTACCCGATGTCGTTCCAATTTCGCTTCTCGCGCGACACGCCGTTTGCCGAGTTGATACCGTCGCTCAACACGCTTTTGCGTTATCCCGAAAATCGAAAGGTTGTCAAGCTCGAGTACCGCTCGCCATCGCTTAACGACGAGGGAGGCATTAAGTTCACACCTTTTGAGATCAAGAACGACGAAGATTTAGCGGTTTTGTGGACAACGTTCGACCGATTTTCTTCGAAAAGCCCGATCGAGTTGGACGCGAAACTTCAAAGATCGGCGGACGACGTAATCAAAATTTTGACTCATCCCCACCTACCCGTGTTCAACAATATGTAACTTTAATTTTCAGTAATATTATCGTTGTAATCTTCACCCGATTAAACAAAGCGAATCGTTGTTGTTTTTCATTTTTCTTCTGTCCAGACATAAATTCGGAGGTTCATTTCCGAATTCCATCACGGGGGGTGCGTTCGGAGATGAACTTCCGAAACACCACATTTTCTGAAATCAATATTTTATATTAAAAAAAACACGTTTTCGGAGATACATTTCCGAAAACACATTTTTTTCAAAAAAAAGTACCTTT
Source organism: Vicia villosa (assembly GCF_029867415.1). Taxonomy (NCBI): domain Eukaryota; kingdom Viridiplantae; phylum Streptophyta; class Magnoliopsida; order Fabales; family Fabaceae; genus Vicia; species Vicia villosa. The sequence continues at coordinate 30,798 of NW_026706334.1, read as the reverse complement.
TCGGAAATGAACTTCCGAAACAATGGGTAGTGTTGTAAATTTACCAGGGGTGAGCAAGAAGGTTAAGAGGTGGGTGAAGAAATTTTCTATTTATTTTAAAAAATGTGAACTTCTAATGTAAAATTCCAAAAAACATAACGTTAACTATTTATTTTACATACATATTTATGGTATTTTTGAAGACGTAGTTGTGGTGTTTGTGGTGTTTTGTTTGTGAACTTCTTATTTATTGAAATATTTAATAAAGTATAAATTAATTTCAATATAGTGATTAATTTCTAAAACACATAATTCAATGCAATTGTACAAATTTTCAAAATATAAATTGGATGAAACACATTATACAAAGGCAAATAAAAATCATCTATATGTCATAACACTTAATAGTATAATTAAATTTCACCAAACACACTACTAGAAATACACGTATTTCCTGCGGAAAATATTCCGCAGGTTTACCTGCGGATTTTTCTGGGACTTTCTTAAATAAAATAAATTTTCCTGCGGTTCAAGAATTGGCAGAAAATTCCGCAGGAATACCTGCGGATTTTGCTACGGTTTATGTATTTCAAACATAAAACGAAAATATAATGCAAAATTCGTAGGTAAATCCACAAGAAAGTTTCCTGCAAATTTTGCTGCGGATATCAATTTTATTAAAACCAAACTATTATACAAAATCCGCAGGTAATACCGCAGGAAAGTTTCCTGCGGATTTTGCTAGAAATTTAACTATTTTCTAAAAGTAATAGCAAATTTTGTCATTTTTTTAAAAATTAATCATTATATTTAATGGTTAATTATCTAATATATTAATTAATATTTTATTGTGAATTGTGTTATTTTTAAATTTTCACCTTAATTTTTTAATGAAATTAAAGTTATAAAAAATTTGAAAAATAAAATTAATAAAAGGTATTAAAAATTTTGAGAATGGGTATCGAAGATTTTTTTATAATAATCAATTTTTAAAAAAAATGTATAAGTAACTCATATTTCAAAAATATTACCTCAATAACCATGTTTGACCATTCTATATTGCGCCTCCTCTTTTTTTTTTTTTAAATTCAATAACCCGTGGATTTACTGTTACCTACGGATTTACCTGCAGATCAGATATTAAAAAAAAGTAGGTGGCGCCATATGGAATGACGACTACGTGAAAAATACCTCCAAACATGGTGGACGATTTCTCAATGCATTCCATAGATTTTTTAGACACCACGCAAAATTTTATTTATACACCCAGCTTCCGTAGATGCATCTCCGGAAGTACCTTTTTTAAAAAAATCTTCGTGGGTATCAATTAAAAAAATTAAATATATTTTGGCTAAAAATTCTAATATATATATATATATATATATATATATATATATATATATATATATATATATATATATATATATATATATATATATATATATATATATATATATATTAAAAGTTAAGATGGTGTATTTCTTATTGTTTTTAATTTTAATGATTTATTAAAAATAATTATATATTTAATTGTTTATTTTGAATTAAAATAAATGATATAAATTATTTAATTATTGATTAAACCTAGTTATCCTCTTTTTGTTCTTCTTCACCCGATAATCCCCAATTAGTTTAGGGTTTTCATCTTCATCGTTACCTCAGAAAAACTTCTCCAAATTCTAGCAATCCGATTCGAATTTCGCATACAATATCACGAAAACAGCACCGTTTTGGATCCATGTGTTGATTTGCAGATTCGAAAATGACACGGGCTTATACTATGAAGGGGAAGAAGCGAAAGAACAAGGAAGTGTCAGGGAAGTACAATCGTGAAGAAGATGAAGAAGAACAAGTCCAATCAAAGAAACCAGCGATTCAGAGAAGAACCAATGTCGGTAGTTACAAAAACTGAGGAAAGTAGTGAACTTGCAGGTATTTCAATTGCTCCTTCATTTGAAAAACCAGTGATAAAGCGGGTGTTATTTTCATTCTAGTCTTTTCATATTGTTAAATGTGTTTAAGAATTACTTCTAAGGTTAGATATATGATTGATTGTGAACTATGAAGCACAGACACATAGACACAAATTAAGCATAATCACAAGTGTGTTGTGCGGTTTCGGTCCGCGACACTGACACATTTTTTCAGAGGCGTCGGTGCTAGATAGGTTTACATCAATGGATATTTTTCTCTAGCTAAGTTATTATACTTTTTGATTTAAGTTCTGATATATTTAGCAGATGCTGCAGTATAACTACTGCAAGGAGGTTAATTTCTAAATTGTACTTCAATGCTAATTTTTCCAGCATTTTGTATATTTTGATAGTCCTAGTTGTATTTGTTCACAAAATCCAACTACACAATCTTCGGGTCCTCGTCGACGGCCGAAACAGGTAAGTCAATTCATCTCTACACAACTGCCTCTAACACTGTCAGTTATAATAACTCTAATCACGTGCGTGTGTGTGTGTGTGTAACAGAGAAAAGGTGAAGCTCTCGTTGTTTTTTTGGATGACCGGGTTTAAGATTGGTGATATTTAAGATTGGTGATATTCGTTAAGTGTTGAATTGAAAAAGTCAGCTTTGGAGTTTTGTGTTTTTGGTAATATTCCAGGAGAGGACTCTTCTAAAATTCTGCAATGTCCTTGTCTTAGGTGCAGTGCAGGGCAGACTCACTTCCAATTGTCTTCAACACTAACCTCTTCATCCTCTAAACCACTCATGTTCCCAGGTAAGTCATCTTCAGGTGTGTGCATTACATCATTAACTGGAGCCATCTGCATATAACAAATAAAATTTCCTTAAATAGTAGCATTTCATGGCTTACACGGTACTATGTTTTATGCAGTTGTTTTCTAGGTCAGTGAAATGAGAGATAAACCTTCATGCAAAGTTTCTCAATGTTGAGAATGTACTTGGCTTACACGGTACTATGTTTTATTACAAATACAAACGTGATAGATATACTTGTTGTTTCACTCCATCAATTGTTCAATTTCTAATACAAGATTCTTTCTTCGGCTTTGTTGTTGCAGAGGCTCTTCGGAGATAAATAGTAGCTTTGATGAATGTAGAAGGAATCAATAGGGAACTTGTTGCAAGCCATCTCCACATTACATTTTCTTTAATATTGTTATTTACAAATCTGTTGTTGCTAAAGCAGCTGGTATAATCCACTTCTAACCCTTTTTTAAAATTATTTTTTTCTTTGAATTTTTTTCTGAAAATTATAATTCTTTCAAATAATTTACCCAAATTTTGTATTATTTCAAGTTGCTAAGTTATATGAGTGAATAAAATAGTGCATCTGACAAACTGGCCTTAAAGTGTGTATACCAACCTTGTTTAGTTGATTAACTTGAAATTTTGTATAGCTTTTGATTTGGCTGAATATGAGTATTTGTTTTTGGCAGTATGTTTGGATGGACCATTTTCTGCTTATCATTTCAACTGTGGATTCGGATCGGGAGCAAACAGCTGGCTTGTTAATTTAGAGGTATCTCATGATCTTTCATATTATTATATAATAGTATGGTGTTTCTTATAGGTTTCCTCTATATGTTTGTATTGTATACCCTGATAAGATCTCATATAGAAAATTTTAAAAGTGTTTTTGGGAACACATGTTTGATGATATTTATGTGAAATTCGGTGGCAGGGAGGTGCGTGGATCATCAAATTTCATGGAGAAGGCGATTCCTTTTATGGGAATAATGAGCAATAATGCTCAAGAGAATCCAGATTTTTCATCATATAAGTTTCCTACAAAATGGCTGGCCATCAATCTCACTCAGAATTATGATTATTGTTGTGGTGGTTTGGAGGCTAGATACCCGGTGGTACCGTATCTTACTGTTTTAATCTGAATGTGAATCTAGCTAGCTCTAAGGTGAAAAATTCTGTCTGTTGGGGATTTCTCAAAATCCAACTATTCCGGGAGAGGACGAAGTGATCAAACAAATGAAGTTGGCGTCGATGAATTAGATGAAGAAGACCTTAGTAATAAATTCTGATTTGTATTGTTTTTCTTGTTGACTTGGTGTATCTTTTTAACTTAGGTGGACAAATGATATTAGTAGCTTGGTTCTTTGAGTCATTTTTAGTAATGTGACTATCTAAATTCTTGTTACTAACTTTGTAGCAATTTTTATAGTAATAAGTTGTATATGAATTTGTCTTATTTAAGTTCAAAGTATTTTAAATTAAATTTTAATTTTTATATTATGGTCATTTTAGAATACAATTAATAACATTTTAAATGAAAAATAACATTTTTAGATTTAAATTTTCATGCTGATTTCCGGCGGATTTAGCAGCGGATGTTTCCTGCGGAAATTTCCTGCGGAATTACCTGCGGAAATTATTATCCACGAAGGTAAATCCGCAGGAAATTCGAGTATTTTTAGTAGTGACAATTATTTCTTTAAAATCCATGAGTAGAAAATGATACAAAAACATCAAGCAACCAAACTTAATATTAAAAATACAAAAATTGCCAAGTATAGATCTAGTAAAAATATTGACGGTGAGTGAAAAATTAAGACAAAAAAAGTAGTTTATAGTAATATTCTAATTTTATTTTATATTTAAAATAATTACAAATAATAAATCACTAACTTTACATCAGAGAGACTACGGATTGTGAAACTCAAACTCAATACATGAATCAAATCTATGTAGGTTGTCGTAGGTTAGGTCACGTATACATGTATATAAATAAATTTGAGTAATTAGTAATTTTTTTTTACAACCTGAGTATCATTTCCCAACTTTTACCCAACGCATTTCATATCAAAAATTGTGTTTATTTTTAGTTTAATTTTTTTTTTTCAAAAAAATAGTTTTAAATAATTTAGTTTAATTTAATTTATTTGTTAGAATTAATATGATTTAATTTTTATTTTATATTATTATTAGTTAAAAAAATAATTTAAAAAGAAAGAATAGAAGTATGGTTGCATTTTAGAAATCTCTTTAGGCCCATTTTTGCATTAAAGTCCAACGTTGTTAGTAGAAAACCCTAGTTTGTCATACTATATATTTGCATGGAGCATTGCTGAAAGGATGACAGAAACCGAGCCGCCACTTGTGTAGAGAAACAGAGTATCATTTTTCTTTACAAACAGCTACTGTTCACGTAAAGATCATCTTCATGTTTTTTCTTCTCCATCATATACTCTCTTTTTCGTAAAAAAAATAGTGAAGTACCGGTAGTATTTGGTACCGGTGTGTATTTGGTACAGTTGCGGTACCAAATACACACCTGTACCATATTCGTTGTATTTTATTTTTCTTTCATTATTCAATCTCAAGTAAAATTTATGAATTTTCAAATATAAATATAATATATTTTAACTTACTCGTTATTTTATCTATATATTATTTTTTATTTTTTAAATTGATGTTTTATTGTGAACCTAATAATTTAGTTTACTCGTACGTTTTATAAAAAATCTTATTCCTGTTGCGGGTACCCTGTTGCGGGTACCCTGTTGCGGGTACCCTGTTGCGGGTACCCTGTTGCGGGTACCCTGTTGCGGGTACCCTGTTGCGGGTACCCTGTTGCGGGTACCCTGTTGCGGGTACCCTGTTGCGGGTACCCTGTTGCGGGTACCCTGTTGCGGGTACCCTGTTGCGGGTACCCTGTTGCGGGTACCCTGTTGCGGGTACCCTGTTGCGGGTACCCTGTTGCGGGTACCCTGTTGCGGGTACCCTGTTGCGGGTACCCTGTTGCGGGTACCCTGTTGCGGGTACCCTGTTGCGGGTACCCTGTTGCGGGTACCCTGTTGCGGGTACCCTGTTGCGGGTACCCTGTTGCGGGTACCCTGTTGCGGGTACCCTGTTGCGGGTACCCTGTTGCGGGTACCCTGTTGCGGGTACCCTGTTGCGGGTACCCTGTTGCGGGTACCCTGTTGCGGGTACCCTGTTGCGGGTACCCTGTTGCGGGTACCCTGTTGCGGGTACCCTGTTGCGGGTACCCTGTTGCGGGTACCCTGTTGCGGGTACCCTGCCTGTTGCGGGTACCCTGTTGCGGGTACCCTGCCTGTTGCGGGTACCCTGTTGCGGGTACCCTGTTGCGGGTACCCTGTTGCGGGTACCCTGTTGCGGGTACCCTGTTGCGGGTACCCTGTTGCGGGTACCCTGTTGCGGGTACCCTGTTGCGGGTACCCTGTTGCGGGTACCCTGTTGCGGGTACCCTGTTGCGGGTACCCTGTTGCGGGTACCCTGTTGCGGGTACCCTGTTGCGGGTACCCTGTTGCGGGTACCCTGTTGCGGGTACCCTGTTGCGATAAACACATTAGGCCGTGACAACAGTGATACATTCAAATTTGATTTTTTTTCCTTGAGATTTTTTTTTAATATATGCTTGTTTTAAGCTTTCAGTGTGAGACAGGTCTTTAAAATAATCTGAATAAAAAGTTATATTGCTTTTCTCAGTATTTGTAGCCATTTTTAATACACTTGAGAAGGAGTTTGAGAAGGTGATGTTCTTGTTTCCTTCTTGGTGAGATACAAAGTTGTGTCATTCAACGAATATCTCTACAAATTTACAATTAAAGCTCCTTCAGTAATAATGACAATAACACATAAGAAGCAAAAGATATAACTAAAATCCCTAAAAATTTCTAATCTTCATAAGCATTCATTTTCCTCTTCTTTGAAGCCCTGTACATGCATCTAGAATGCCTTTTTTTGTTAGAGTTACACCAGTCTTTTCTTTATACAATCGGATATACTCTAGAATCACTTATGGATTATCCATCTTAGAGATGACAGGAAAAACATCAATATAATAAGTTTGGACATTCTTGATTATCAAACTAATTTATGACTTCACAACAATCTTCTTCCTAATAATTTTTATATTGTCTAAAATGACACCATACAATATGCTCCTATAGGTTACTAAATCTCAAAACCATACTAAATGCACGTCCAAATGCAACCCGTCATCTTTCCCAAAATCATGCTCCAAAAAATAGGTACAACAAAACAACAATTTCCCACAACATTTTAAAACCGTACTAGGATACCATTGCGAATCTCTCAACTGAGAAACATTGTTAACCCACCAAAGTCTGAAGTTAGTCTGAGAAACATTCTCCATTGTTAACCCGCCAATGTCGTTCACAACAAGGTCAAGGTTAATTTCTTACTCCAATTTTGCTATTTCATTTCACTTTCTCTCAAAACCTTTCAATGGAATTACTCCCGATATTGCTACTTTGACCATCTTGATCAATTGTTTCTCCCATCTAGGTCAATTGAATTTTGCATTTTCTACATTGGCAAAGATTCTTAAATTAGGTTATCAACCGAATACCATAACCTTGACTACACTTGTCAATGGTTTGTGCCTTAATGGTAAGGTGAGAGAAGCTTTGCACTTTCATGATTATGTGGTTGCGCGTGGATTTCACTTTGATCAATTTGGTTATGCGTCATTGATTAATGGGTTGTGTAAAATTGGGGAAACAAGAGCTGCAATGCAATTGTTGAGAAAGATTGAAGGGAAATTGGTCAGGCTTAATGAGGTAATATATAACACCATTATTGATAGTTTCTGTAAAGATAAATGTGTAGACGATGCCTATGAGTTATATTCTGAAATGATTGCAAAGAGAATTTCTCCTGATGTTGTCACTTTCAATTCTCTAATCTATGGATTTTGTATTGTTGGTCAATTGAAAAAAGCATCTAGATTTTTAAATGAGATGGTATTGAGAAACATCTACCCGGATGTTTGTACTTTTACTATCTTGGTTGATGCTCTTTGTAAGGAGGGAAATGTGAAAGAAGCCAAGAATTTATTAGTTGTGATGATGAAAGAGGGTGTAATACCTGATGTTATTGTTTACAATTCATTAATGAATGGGTATTGTCTGGTTAATGAAGTGAATAAGGCCGAACATGTGTTGAGAACTATTTCTCGAATGGGAGTGGCACCTAGTGTTCGGAGCTATAGTATCATGATTAATGGATTCTGTAAGATGAAAATGGTCAATGAAGCTTTGAGTCTCTTTAATGAAATGTGTTGCAAAGGAATTGCTCCTGACACGGTGACTTACAATTCTCTCATTGACGGTTTGTGCAAATCAGGGAGAATCTCGCATGCTTGGAAGCTTGTTGATGAGATGCATGATAATGGTCAACCAGCTGATATATTCACTTACAGTTCTTTAATAGACGCTTTATGCAAAAACTATCTTGTTGACAAAGCTATTGCATTAATAAAAGAAATCAAAGACCACGGCATTGTACCAGATATGTGCACGTACAATATACTTATTGGCGGACTATGCAAAGGGGGGCAACTTAAAAACGCACATAATATTTTTAAGGATCTTTTGACTAAGGGTTATTGTTTAAATATCCAAACATATAATATTATGATCAATGGACTTTGTAAAGATGGTTTGTTTGATGAACCAGAGGCTTTGTTGTCAAAAATGGAGGACAATGGTATCATTCCTGATGCTATAACGTATGAAACTATTATCCGAGCTCTCTTTCATAAAGATGAGAATGAAAAGGCGGAGAAACTTCTTTGTGAAATGATTGCTAGAGGTCTACTATAAGTGTAATTCCAGGTAAGATAATTTCTCAATAAATAATTGGTTATTTTCATGACGGCTATGTAATCGATATGATTTATTTATTTTGTTGATAGTTACATATGCAAAGGAGGTTGGACTACTCAATGGTGTCACTGCCACTTTAATTTTAATCAAAAGTCATGTGTTATTTACTTGTTGTTATGTTCATATTGATATTATTAATGGTTTTTTGTCTTAACATGATTTTCATTTATCTTTGCAGTCTACTGTCAATAAACTTCATTTATTTTTAAGTGAGTCAAATTACAAACCAATCTCCGAAGGGAGAAGGTAAGAGCTTTGAAAGTTAACATTCTTGTATATGAAGCATCATGTAACTTGGCAAAATGGGCTATTCACAAATCTGCAGATAAGTATGTATTTGATAATTATCACCCCTCCTTAATATAGGATGAAAAAACAAAGACATGATGAAAATTTAAATATTTATATGTTGTGAAATGTGAATTGTATAATTATATTACCACCAAATGTAATAACTAATAACTATCGGTTTTTGCATTCACTTCCGCTTGGAGGGGTCTGGTTGTGGATCATACTCTTCCATTAAATTTGTCTGCAAAATCGATGACTGTGTAAATATTAATAATAACAAATTTGAATCTGTCTCTTGCAGAACAACACTTAATCTATCATGTACCCTTATGATAGAATCACTAAATAAAAGCTCTTAGCAACAAGCTTAACTTGAAATATTATGCTAATGCTAGTTATAGGTTGATGCAGTCAGTATATGATATCAATTAGGGAAATGTTCTCTCCTTAGCACCTTATAACCTCATGCTCATTGCCTTTCAATGAATAACTCATGCATTTGTCGTTACTATTATTGTGCTAGTTTATTGCTTATGCAGTTTTTTTCGTATTAAAGTTTGCAGCGAACACTTTGATATATGTGAATTAGCAACCCGTCTATGCTGGTTAGAGATAAATTGGTTCCTTTGTCTTTCCCTATTGGCAGAGTCTAACAGTTGAACATGTTGATCCTGCGATCTTTCAAGCTTCTCTATGCACAATCCGTGCTACAATCCTCGAGTTACAATTTTTCAACCCCCTCATGATCTTGTGTACACTCGATTTTTACAACAACGTATCTAAGCTCATTCCTTTTCCTCTTAAATTCTGTAATATGGTATGAAATCATGTTCAGTAAAACAATTATGTATGGATCAAACATTGCCATGGTTACATCGGCTTACTCTATTATATTTGTAATGCTTTATTCTTTTTATTTTCTCAGTGCTATCACTGAACAAGTATGCATAACATTTCCCCCTAACTGATCTACACCTACAATTCGAACATTTTAATTCATGGAAATTCACTTGTATGACCGCGCTGGAAGAGCTTGATAATCTATCTAGTAACATCGGAATTGGTTCAAAGTATACAGTGTAAATCTGGTTTGTTACTGCTGTCACATGCAGTACTTTAATTCATGGAAATTCACTTGTATGACCGCGCCGGAAGAGCTTGATAATCTATCTAGTAACATCGGAATTGGTTTGTTACTGCTGTGACATGCAGTACTTCAACTGAGAATGTTCCTAGTTATACTACATGATATTGTTACATTTTACTTTTATTGTGCTAGTTTTTTTTATTGCACTGAAAAGGATCTCACTCTAATAGATTTGTTAAATTTTGGTTCCAAATATAGCTCATTGAAGTTGTTAAATACATGCATCAAGCTATGTTTTCTTGACAAGGTGTACTTTTTAGGTGTAAGCAAGTGATGGAAAGATCTATTTATTTATTAGTAATAAACTTCTTATCAACTAAGCGATTGCTCTTTCTGTCCACTGTTTTATGCAATGAGTAATTATTTCACACATCTTACACATAACTTCAAAGTTGTTTTATGCAATGAGTAATTATTTCACACATCTTACACATAACTTCAAAGTTATGTTATTAGAAACCTGTTTCAAAGTAGTATGTGATAAGGAGTGGATAAACAAGGAGCATAAGAACAAAGATGGGCTTTCCAAGGGGAATTAGCAAGGATCGTAAAATTCAAAGTCGTATGAGCTATAGGATTTTATTATTTTCTTTATAATTTGTAAAGATCTTATACTTCCAAACTCACGTGCTTTCTAGAGAGAAGGCAGAGTCTCTCTCTCTAAGAAAACTTATCGTGTCCCCTTCCCCCAAATCTAGGGTTTGTGGCGGCTATCTCCAGATTGTTCTGGCTTTTCTACCACACTTGAGTGGTGCTTCTCGATTGTTTTCTCTCGTCCTAGTCACGAGGTGGTAGATACGTGTAGCAATGGATAAGTGGAAAAACATACCACTTACGAAAGAGGAGGAGGAAGGAATTACAGCGGCGGCGGATGAGGTGAGCGGAGAAGAGATTTTTCAGAGGACCCTTGCAGGAAGACTATGGACAACAAATGGTTTCAACTCTAGAGCGTTCACTACAACGATTGTGGGGGCCTGGAAACTAAAGAATGCTGTGGAGACACAAGAGTTAAACAAAAATCTGTTCCTCTTCAGGTTTGCAACAAAAAGAGAAATGGAATGGGTGCTTCGTAGCGGCCCATGGAGCTTTGATAGGAACCTTTTGGTGTTGGACAGGGTTTCAGGGGAAGAGCAACCTTCCAACCTTAACATGCACTACGGGATGTTCTGGGTTCGTGTCTACGATCTCCCTTTGATGCTGAGATCCGAGACAATGGCGCGGAAGGTTGGTCAAATCCTAGGTACGTTCGAAGAGATGGATACGAAGGAAGGACATAGGAGCGGGAGATTCCTCAGAATTAAGGTTAAAATAGATCTGAATAATCCACTCAAGCGAGGGACGGTGGTTCGATTTAAGGAGAAAACTCACAGAGTGTACTTCAAATACGAGAGACTCCCAACTTTCTGTTTCGTATGTGGGAGAATCGGCCATCAAATGAAGGATTGTGATGCTCTAGGAGATCTAAGTGAAGAGGGCTTCGAAGATCTGGATGAACAGGAGCTATCCTATGGTTTATGGTTACGAGCTTCGCCACTCCCAAAAGTTTTTGACGACCAAAAGTCCAGAGAGGGGAGTTCGGGGACGTGCAGCAGGAGTCTGTTCCAGGTATCTTCAAGTCAAAGCAGGTGCAACAATAATGAAAAAGACAAGGAGGAAGGGGTTGAAGTTACACAGGTTCGAGACCACAAGAAAAAGGGTACTGAGAAGGAGGGTGAACCGGGAGGGAAGCAGGGAGTAGATAATTTGGCTATTGAGACGGTGGCGGAATCCCTTGGGGCTGTGATCATCTCCGAGGCTGACAAAGTCATCAATCAAAATCCAGTGGAAACAGTGCAAAAGAAAAAGAAATGGAGTAGGAGGAAGCCGGGGAAGAAACCCATGGGGGAGACTAGAAGCAAGGAAGCAATTGAGAGGGGAAAAAGACAACTAGTGGAGGTGCCTATTAGAGAAGTGTCCTCTGAAGAAATGGGGCAAATCAACAAGAAAAGAAGGCAGCCAGAAGTAGGTGAGATAAATCAAAACATTGTACTAGAGGTGGTGTTGGAATCCCAACACCGCCTATCCCAATGAAATTAGTGAGTTGGAACTGCAGGGGGTTAGGGAATCCCCGTGCAGTTCGAGCCTTGCTAAGGCTCATCAGAACAGAAAATCCCGATGGTGTGTTTTTGATGGAAACTAGATTGACCGTTCAAGAGGCTACTAGAATAAAAATCAAAACAGGATATGACTGCTGCCACTCAATTGGCTGCAAAGGCAATGGGAGAGACAGAGCCGGAGGCCTACTGCTGTTGTGGAATGAGGGTTTACAGATCTCTCTGAGTTCTTTCTCTCTCAATCATATTTGTGGTAATGTTCTGGATGAAGGGACAAATATTCCTTGGGGCTTTGTGGGAATGTATGGATTCCCAGAAGAGCAAAATAAAAAAGATACATGGATTTTGCTCCAGGAGGTGGCTAGATCAATGGGAGACAATTGGATATGCTTTGGCGATTTCAACGATATCGTGCAGGAAAACGAGAAACTTGGGGGGAATACTAGAAGTTGCAGCCAACTGAATTGGGGAAGAAATGCTATTGAATCATGCGGATTACAGGACCTTGGCTTTGAAGGGTACCCTTTCACTTGGTCTAATGGTAGAGCAGAGGAGGCAAATATTCAGTGCAGATTGGACAGAGCTATGGCTACTGCACAGTTCATCCAAGATTTCTCTCCACTCAACATTCTTCATTTGCCCAGATTCGGTTCGGACCATGCGGCGATCAGGATTGATATGGGTGTCACACAAGAAGGTAGACAACGGGCCAGGCGTCTTTTCCGGTTTGAAGAAGCTTGGACCAAAGATGAAAGATGTGAAAGAATGATTAGACAGTGTTGGAACAATGCTAGAGGGGGAGGCCTGAACAAAATAAAAGAATTGCAAAAAATGAATGAGGAGTTCAAGGAATACAGACCAGATTCAGTTAGGAAAGAGATTTCCAGGATTGAGGAAAAGCTGAAAGGTGTAGAAAATTGGAGTAACAGTGTGGAGAGCATTAGATCCTACAAGGCCCTCGAAAAACATCGCAACAATCTTCTTAAGACAGAGGAGATACTCTGGAGACAACGGAGCAGAGCTATATGGTTGAGGGATGGTGACAACAACTCAAAGTTCTTCCATGGAAAGGCGACGCAACGGCGAAAGTGTAACCAAATCCTTAAACTAAAAGATCCCACTGGTGTGTGGAGGCGGGGAAGCAGCAACTGTGAGAATTTACTTCTGAACTACTTCAAGAATATATTTGGCACCTCTAACCCCCAAAATATCGAAGCTACGTGTGATATTGTAAAAGGGAAACTTACCCCTGAGCACAAGGTTCTGTGTGAGGCAAAATACGTGGGGCAGGAAGTAGAGACGGCCCTTCATCAGATGCATCCTCTGAAGGCTCCAGGCCCTGACGGCTTACCGGCTCTCTTCTATCAAAAGTATTGGCCTATCGTTGGGAGAGACATAATTTCCTTGGTCCTTGATATCCTGAACAATAATAGGGACCCCTCTGAGGCTAACAGAACCTTCATAGCCCTCATCCCCAAAGTCAAGCATCCAAGTTCCCCTAAAGACTTCAGACCCATAAGTCTTTGTAATGTTCTTATGAAGCTGGTGACAAAGACAATTGCCAACCGAGTCAAGCAAATCCTCCCTGACGTTATCGACGCTGAACAGAGTGCTTTTGTGAATGGAAGGCTGATAACGGACAACGCTCTAATTGCTCTTGAATGCTTCCACTGGATGAAAAAGAAGACCAAAGGGAAGAAAGGGGCTATGGCTTTGAAGTTGGACATGTCGAAGGCTTATGACAGAATCGAATGGGATTTTGTGGTGGGAGTGATGGAAGCCATGGGCTTTCCGAAGGAGATGGTGTGCCTAATTGCTCGCTGCATCAAAACAGTCAGCTACCAGATCCTAATTAACGGGCAGCCCAGCAATGTTTTTTACCCGGAGAGAGGTCTCCGTCAAGGGGATCCTCTCTCCCCTTACCTGTTTGTTCTTTGTGCAGATGTACTTTCAGGATTATTGAAGCAGGAGGGAGCAGCCAAGAGAATCCATGGTATCCAAGTGGCGAGGAAAGCACCAACCATCACGCACCTCCTTTTTGCTGATGATAGTCTTTTCTTCTCCAGAGCCTCAATCAAGGAAGCCGACACTATCATGGAGATATTGAGAAAGTACCAGATGGCTTCAGGTCAGCTGGTCAATCTTGAGAAGTCTGAAGCCTCTTTTAGTCGAAACGTGGTGGAAAGTGATAAAAATATGATCCGGGACAGGATGGGTGTAAAGACCGTCGAGGCTCACTCAAGATACTTGGGCTTACCGGCCTTTTTTGGTAGATCCAAGAAAGCTATTTTCTCTCAGGTGATCGAAAGGGTGTGGAAAAAGGTGAAAGGATGGAAGGAGAAGTTCTTGTCAAGGGCTGGGAAAGAAGTGCTGATAAAATCCGTGGCTCAAGCAATTCCGACATACGTCATGAGCTGCTTCAGACTGCCAGTGGACTGTTGCAAGGAGATTGAAGCTCTTATGGCTAGGTTCTGGTGGGGATCCTCAGTAGAAGAGAAGAAGATTCACTGGTTGAGCTGGTCCAAATTGTCGAAAGCTAAAGGCGAAGGTGGATTGGGTTTCAGGGGCATTAGTGATTTTAATTTGAGCCTCTTGGGAAAACACTATTGGAGACTGTCAGTTGGAGGAGATTCCTTACTGAAGAGAGTGTTTAAAAGTAGGTATTATCCAAGGACTTCCATTAGTGAGGCAAAGTTGGGCTTTGCTCCTAGTTACGCCTGGCGGAGCATCCTAGAATCTAAGGAAATTGTTGAGTATGGTTCAGGTTGGAGAATTGGGAATGGAAGAAAAGTCAGAGTGTTGAAAGACAAATGGATTCCTACAGGAGGAGGCTTTAAGACTGCTGAACTGTCAAGTGGAATTGGAGATGATGTCTTAGTTAGTGACCTTATTGATCCTATCGCCGGATGCTGGGATCATAATTTTCTTAAATCCTGTTTCAGCCCTCTGATTTGTTCTCAAATTGCAAACATCCCTATTTCCTGGAGCCAACCAGAAGATAAACTCATTTGGCACAGTGAGAAAGATGGCAATTACTCCGTTAGGTCGGCGTACCATCTCATTGCAAGGAAGAGAGATAGTTCTGCCCCTGGTCCATCGCGGCGTGTTAATGATAACTTGTGGAAATTGTTGTGGAATGCTCCTATCCATAATAGAGTGAGGAACTTCCTTTGGAGAATGGCCAAGAATATTCTTCCCACTCGGATGAATTTGGTTCGTAAAGGTGTCAAAACAATACCGGATTGTCCGCTATGCAACAAAAGTCCTGAAAACAATGAGCATTTGTTTATGCAGTGTGATTTCTCCAAACAGGTTTGGTTTGCCTCCCCCCTTGGTCTAAGTGATTTCCACATCAATGATCTCAATTCTTGGCTGGAACTGTTTTTAAATGCAAAGGATCCTTATGGCTCTCAACTGGTGTGTGCAACTCTGTGGAAAATTTGGGATGCCAGGAATAAGGTTGTGTTCAAGGAGGCCCCTGTTGATCCGAAAGATGTGGCGGACATTGCTAGAGAGTGGGTTGAAGATTTTAACTTGGCTAATCCGAAGACAAAAAACCGAAATCAAAATCAACATCTCGCTATTGAAAATGTATGTCCTCAAGACATTAATATCATTCATGTGGATGCAGGTTGTTTTCCCGATGGTTCCGTAGGCATGGGCTGTGTTTTCCAAAATCAGAATGGAATTGTCAAGCTTGCTGCAACAAACAAGATGATCATGGATACGACTCCCGCTGTCGCAGAAACTCTGGCTATTCGTTGGGCCCTCAAGCTAGCAGAACAACTCAGCATAAAGAAGTTGATCTTGTATTCGGATGCGCTCTCGGTGATTGACTGTTTAAATGGTGTGTCAAAAGTGGCTGAGTTGGAGCCCTTGGTGTTAGATTGTCTGTCATTAGCTATTTCCTGTAATGTTTTATCTTTTGCTTTTGTCGGTAGAAATCAAAACCAAACAGCCCATAATTTAGTTGGTTTAGGCCATAGGATTGGTGCTAGGACTTGGAATGGGATTATTCCCTCTGCCAATTTTTCATTTGCTGTACAAGACTCTTTATCTATCTAATGAGTGAGTCTTTCCATCAAAAAAAAAAAAAGATCTTATACTTCCTATTTTTTTCATTGCCTAACCTACAATTTACTTAAAAAATTTACGACATTATACTGTCCAACACATTTTCTATTGTTTACAATTTATAAAGGTTTTTCTTAACTTATAGAAATTCAAATAATTTGATAGATTTCATTTAAAATTTTAACAAATCGAAAGGGAGCGTATTAAAAGAGTATCTTCTTAACATGGTTTTAGTTTTATTTTGCTTTTTCTAGTTTTTTTCATCTTCATTTTCAAATACCAAACAAATAGATATTTTAAGTTTTTTATTTTATTTTTAATAAAATCATAATATTAATTCATTAATATATTTTTTCAAAAATAATTGAAAATAACTTTTATTTATTAATTAAAATGATATTAATGATAATTTCAAAACTGTCATTGAACAAATTTAAACTCTGTATTTTTAAATTACAATATTATAAACTCTTATTTACATATTAAAAGAAATTTATTATATTATTATTTGCCCCTATCAAACAAAATGTCTGGATTCGCCACCACAACTCTTTGTTGTGTAGGACTGTCTTAGATTTCAAGGTTTATGATATACTAAGATCTCGCCCACGTGAGAGTGATGTAGAGCTCATGTATTTATTTCTGAGTGAATTTCGTGATTCCTTTTTCTCTCCTATTAATGAGATATATATATATATATATATATATATATATATATATATATATATATATATATATATATATATATATATATATATATATATATATATATATATATATATATATGAGATCTATTAGGCTTGGATAAGAGGCCAAAAGGAACAGTTTTTCCTTATTTCGATCAAAGGTACGGGAGTGGGAAAACTGAATTCTTCATGTAATCGTGGGAAAAAATATTTATCCTCCCTTGACTAATTATGTGCGCGACATGTACCCCCTTAGTTGATTAAGTAGGAAAACATGATTTGGTTGGGGGCGGCTAAGCCTATGCCCAATATGACAACCAATTTTGAGGCGTCCAGAGTGTCCATTCGGTTAGGGTTGTTTGTGGCACACTGTTGGGCGTTTTCCCAGTAATGGTGTAATTGCATTTGGTAGTGTCCTTTGAGCTATTTCTCTTAGGACCTATTAAAATTATCTCAGTCCATAGTCCCTTATACTTTGTTTGGAGTTTTGAAGGGAGGAGAAGGAAAGATTTCTGAAAACGATTTTTTTTAAATATTAAAAAATATTTGACATTTTTTGAAAAAATGATTTTGTATAGAATGATAAAAGAGTGTTTATCATTACTATATTTTTAATTTTCAAAATACTATAACATCATAAAAGATATTTGAAAAATTTATGTAAGCCATCGAAAACTCCAATAGAAATTTTGAGTTCCCTTAAATTCGTTTCACTCAATCCTTCTCTTTTTTCAAAGCATTCCCCTTCCTTTCCCTCCAAAGTCTCAAAACATACCTTTAAGCATGAGGTCTTGGAAATGGCGAAGTGATTAACAGGTATGACTCCAACCTCTATAATGGGGCCCTAGAAAATTCTTTGGCTAGGTACTTAGAAAACTTCACCCATAGGGTGGGAATAGGCCAGGCCGGCCTACAAGGACCTATATTCTGCTCTATTTAAGGTCTGGTATGGCCTGACCTATTTAAAAAAGGCCAGACTTTATCTTTTTAAAATCATATTTAATTAAATAAGTCAGACTTAGACTATTAGAAAAGCCTATAAGGTCTTATAGATTGACCTATATGTGCATATATGTTAGAAAAATAGGCTAAATAGTATATAAAAGGCCTTGTTGTATATGAAAGGCTTAATATGAAACTGGTTTTCAAATAGGTTTTCAGGTCAGACCATGCTTGTAAAAATGTCATATCAGGCTAAAAAATGCCTATAATAGGCTACAAGCCAGACTCAGGCCTTAAAAATTTATCATAGGTGAGACTCAGGTCTTCTAAGGCATGGCCTGACTTATTTCCACTTGAGTTAAGTCCCTCAAACAAAGTGTTGGGGTTGTCCAAGGTGATCAAGAGACCGCCCAGAGGTGCTATCAAGCAAGCTTGAGGTTGAAGAGGGTGAATATGGATGTATCCCATATTGAGCAGACGGATGTGAAGGAAGTGAACATTGTGGATTTGAAGTTAGGAGCAGAGCCCAAAGAAAGGAGATGACGCACTTGAAGACGAGGAGTTAGTCACATTATTCTAGAAGAGCATGAATGTATTACGTAAGTATGCCAAGACGAGCTCAAAGAGCTTGATAGATTTAATACCATATTTAAGTTAATCATGTTATTAGTTTGGTTGATTAAGGTGAGGTATCACCTCTGCCAAGTGTATAGTTTCTCTTAAATACATGGTTTACTTGTAATAATTGGGTGACACTTGATAAGTGCTTTATTCATGCTAAAATGAATTATTATAATATAGCACTTATCTTGCTTATTTGACATATTTCTCACATAAAACCCCCCAATCATTGAATAAACTATTATTGTGCAAGATTACTTGGCTTGGTTTGTTTTTGTGCAGGATTTGGCCTTAAGCAAAAAACCAGAAAACAGAGCATTCGCTGCAGCGAACTTTCTTTCGCTGTAGCGAACTCCAGGCACTCAAAGGCAAAAATCCAGAAACAGTGCATTCGCTGCAGCGAAAGGTAGCGAATGGTAGCGAAGGCCCGATTCGCTGCAGCGAACCATATTTCGCTGTAGCGAATGAAGTCAGAATCAAACTTCCCAGTTTCGCTAGCAGCAAGCAGTAGCGAGGTACATTCGCTGCAGCGAACCATATTTCGCTGTAGCGAACTTTGGCGGTTTCTAGAAGATTTGAATTGCTTAAAGCTGAAGAAAACATTCGCTGTAGCGAAATATCCTTCGCGTAGCGAACTCTGGCGGTCAGAACAAAGACTTAATAATGAAGCAAGGCATTCGCTGCAGCGAAACTCCTTTCGCGTAGCGAACTCAGGCGGCCAGAACTGCTATAAAAGGAGCAGAACTCATTTCAGAAAGCATTCATTCACTTTTATCTTGTAATACCTTTGAAATAGTAATAGAAATAGAGGTTTTTAGGGAGAAGGGAGCTGGACATACATCGAGAGTCGGGAAATCGTCGTTGATGTCGTTCCAAATCGAATCTTCCATTGTTCTTCAAGCTACCATGAGTAGCTAAAACCCTCTCTTGTTGGGATTGGTCGTAGTTCACCGAAACAGTATGTATTTTCTTTGATCATGGCATTATATATAATTTATGTTTGAATCATTATTGTTGTTATCTTCGTTTCACCGTTTATTTCATGGATTGAATTGATATTGACAAATACAATTCTAATCTCGATCCAAGATAACAACTATTAAACTCTAAATGCTAGACATAGATTTAGGTTTAATATTCACTTTAAGTATTGAATCTTAATGCTACCGTATTGTTTAATAGACTGAGAAATCGTCGATTAAACCATAAGGTGAGAAATCTCAACAAACGTTTAGACATGAACTTTGTTGTGAGCAATACGTGATGATAATGAAACAAGCATAAATTGTGTATAACTGATCCGAGATTTTCATATTGAATCGGTGGATGAAAACCAATTCCCAACAAGTCTTTTCCTCTAAAACTTATCTTTCGTTATTTACGCATTTTTACTTTCCGTAATTTTCAACCAAACAAACTTGAAACTTTAAGCTTAGAACTATAGAAATTGTTGAACGGTTTTGATATCGCTCCAATCCCTGTGGATACGATAAACATAATATACTTACATTTGACTTGTACTTTCTACAACATCAAATTGGCGCCGTTGCCGGGGATTGGCGTTTAAGATATTAAAACATCGCAATCGTTTCTATACTTTTAAGTTTTGTGCATTTGTTTATATATTGTATATATTTTTCTGTTTGTTGCAACGTGTGCTCAAGTGTTTGGATAGGTGGAAAAATTTCTGTTTATGCTTCGAGGCAAAAGTTCAAAGGAGCAACTTCTTTTTGATCCCGAGATCGAAAGAACAATCCGAAAGAACAAAAGGCAAACAAAGAGGCAGAAACAACTATCCAAACAGAAAAACCCAAAGAAAGGAGCTTCTACATCAAATACTCCCTCAAATCATCCTATCAAAGAAACCATGGCAGCAGAAAATCAAGTGGAACCACCCTGCGAAAGCAGCCCAAGACGGTTTGCCCGTCTCACCAACAATCCAGCCGCAAGACGAGCTGGGATGAAAACAGGATTGCTACAAATCATCTATGCTAATCCTTTTGCAGGTCTGGATCATGAAGATCCCTACACTCACCTCACCCGATTCTACGAGATTGCTGGCACATTAGGTACACCAGAAGCGGAAGAGGAAGCTGTGTTCATGAGACTTTTTCCGCACTCGTTGATTGGTAAAGCAAAGGATTGGTACCTCGATCAAGCAACAGAAACCATGACCAATTGGAATGTCTTAGAGAGAAATTTTCTTCACAGATTCTTTCCTCATAACCGATTCATGGATGCAAAAACAACCATTGCCACGTTCACTCAATCTACAACCGAGACTTTGTGTGAAGCCTGGGAGCGTTATAAATCCATGTTACGGAAATGTCCAAACCACGGTTTCGATGACATGTCACGAATCCATATTTTCCGTAATGGATTATTACCTCAACCAAAGCTTTTACTTGACGCAACAGCTGGAGGTTCCTTGATAGCAAAAAGTGCAGCGGAAGCAATTGCAATCATCGATAGAATGGCTCTCACGGATCACCAGGTGCAACACAATCGAGGAACCGTGCAAAAGAAAGCTGGAATTTTGGAATTAGGCACAAATGATGCAATCCTAGCACAAAACAAGCTGCTCACTCAAACCGTAGAGGAATTGACAAAACAGCTGTCCAAGCTTCCTCAACAACTCAAAGATGTGCACGGTTCGTCAAACGCATCACAACAAGTAGCTTTTTGTGAACTTTGTACGAGTGATCATCCAACTGGTTTCTGTCCCCCGATCAACGAAGAGGTAAAATACATGGGAAATCAACAACAAAGGCAAGTTCCGTACAATCAAGGTTATCCACACAACAACAACAACGCAAGCTATGGCCAAAACCGACCGAATCAGTACCAAAGTTACACGCAGCCAGATAAGCTTTCAAAGATCGAGGATACCTTGAATCAATTCATGCAATTGTCCATGGCAAACCAGAAAAACACTGATGCGTCAATTAGAAATCTTGAAACGCAAGTTGGGCAAATTGCGAAGCAACTAAGTGAGCAACAAAGAGGTACGTTTTCTGCCACTACTCAAGTTAATCCCAAGGAAACTTGTAACGCAATCACGACAAAAGGTAGTGACATTGTTCAAGACAAAGTTGGGGAGAATTAAAAAGGTATAGTTGTGGAGAAAAATCAAGAAAAAGGAAAACATATGGAGGAGGAAGAAAACAATGTTGATCCCGGAATCGTAACAGTTCCAGTCACCATTAAAAATCTCAAGTCTAAAGCTTTGATTGATCTTGGTTCAAGCACAAATCTTCTTCTGTTATCTGTTTTTCAAAAGATTGACACTCTTGATATGGAACCTACAAAAATGATGTTGCAACTTGCTGACAAATCTATCACAAAACCAATTGGCATAGTGAAAGACGTTATGGTGGAAATTAAGAACTTCCTATTCCAAACAGATTTTATGGTGATGGATATTGACAAAATAGACGAAACACCTCTGATCTTGGGCCGTCCCTTCATAAAGGCAGCCCGAATGATGATTGACGTGGATGAAGGGAAGATGAAAGTAAGGTACAAAGATGAAGAAGTGAACTTTACATTGTTTCAACACAAGGAGGATGATTATTCCAAAGATAAAGCTCCTGATGAATTAGGCCTGGATACATTAAAAGAAATGGACAAGAAAGAAAGGCCAAGGGATGGTGGAAAGAACATTTTGACGAATTCATACAAACCACCATAAAGCTTACTCGAAACAGGCGTCGAGCTAATGACGTTAAACAAGCACTTATTGGGAGGTAACCCAACTTTTCATTGCTTTCATTTCCTTTATGCATAATTAATAGATCAGTAGGAAGAAAATGGCATGACATAGCACAAAGAAAATTCTGCACAAAACAGAATTATGCAGAGTTCGCTACGCGAAGCCCTGCTTCGCTGCAGCGAACGCAGCAAGTTCAAAAAAAAAAATCTTTTCCAATCATGCCATCTTCTTCATTTTAATTTCTGTGTGTTTTTACTTTTGAGCTATAGATGACTTATGACCAATTCATGATGCTTGTTGTCCTCTAACAATGAATTGAAAGAAGAAGCATAGAGTGGAAAATCAATTTCACATAAACCAAAAGAACAAGGTTAAGGACATGAGTTGAAAAGATTGCACTATCCAAGGTACATGTTTAAAGCTTTCTTAGAATTTAGCATATACATGACATAAGTAGGCTGCATAAAACCAGTTCATTCAATCCTATGCCATGACATGTTTTCATATGAATCACTTAGTTCTCAAACAAGAAAGTGAGGTAACCTTCCATTGTTCACTATATGCTAAGGAGACTGACAAATTATTGTTTTAACTCGTTTGATTCATGCTTAATCTTGCATTTATGTTGGTAATTGCAAAGACATGGAAGGGATCAAGGCAATTCTTTGAAATTGAGCATAACTACTAAACCAAATATAGCCTCATTGTCCATTGTGAGTGAGTGATCTTTTGCAACCCCTTTTCAGCCATATTACAATGAATCTATCATTGATGAACTGAACAAAACATTAAGTAAACCACTTAATGGATATTGTTCCATATCTTTGAAAATCACAAAAGTTCATAAATGATAGATTCCACTTTTTCTTGATTAAAACCTTAAAACCATGGATCTCCTTTTATAAATTCTTAAAGAGCATTCAAAGAAAAATAAAGTTTTGTTCAAGTTGGGGAGAAAAAGAAAAAGGCCTCTTTCAAGAAAAGAAAGATAGAAAAGATGAATGAAAAAAAAAAACATGAAAGAAAAGAGAAGTGAGAAAAGAAAGGGCAATGATTACCAAAAGAAGAAAGTTTTCAAAAGAAACAAAGAAAGGTAGGATGAGTAATATGTATAAAAAGAATCAAAACCTATGAATGCTCTTCTAAAAAGAAAATCAAAAACCACTTTGTTTCCATTATCCATAGAAATGACACTTCCTTGGGACCTTGGCCACATTACAACCATGAAAGACCTTAGTGATCTATGTTTTTGCATATCAACATATCTTGCTTGGATGAAAGTATGAATTGATCTAGATGTTAGCAAATTTGTCATGTGAGAGATCAACATACCTCATCATTTTCACTTATACAAAAAGTGTGGTAAGTGTGATTCATGATTAACATGTTTAAGTGCTTTGAATTGATTGACATGGCTTTTATGTGGAAGACTTGTTTCATGAATATGTCTAAATGCTAAAGGAAGTCATAAAACATTAATCCTTGGATGTTCAAACTTTAAAGAGCCATGTGCCTCCTATACTTCATTGAGAAATTTGGTTAATCATGTGAAGCTGGTATAGAAACTCTTGCTTTTGTTTTTACTTTGATTGAGGACAAGCAAAGATTCAAGTTGGGGAGAGTTTGATAAGTGCTTTATTCATGCTAAAATGATTTATTATAATATAGCACTTATCTTGCTTATTTGACATATTTCTCACATAAAACCCCCCAATCATTGAATAAACTATTATTGTGCAAGATTACTTGGCTTGGTTTGTTTTTGTGCAGGATTTGGCCTTAAGCAAAAAACCAGAAAACAGAGCATTCGCTGCAGCGAACTTTCTTTCGTTGTAGCGAACTCGAGGCACTCAAAGGCAAAAATCCAGAAACAGTGCATTCGCTGCAGCGAAAGGTAGCGAATGGTAGCGAAGGCCCGATTCGCTGCAGCGAACCATATTTCGCTGTAGCGAATGAAGTCAGAATCAAACTTCCCAGTTTCGCTAGCAGCAAGCAGTAACGAGGTACATTCACTGCAGCGAACCATATTTCGCTGTAGCAAACTTTGGCGGTTTCTAGAAGATTTGAATTGCTTAAAGCTGAAGAAAACATTCGCTGTAGCGAAATATCCTTCGCGTAGCGAACTCTGGCGGTCAGAACAAAGACTTAACAATGAAGCAAGGCATTCGCTGCAGCGAAACTCCTTTCGCGTAGCGAACTCAGGCGGCCAGAACTGCTATAAAAGGAGCAGAACTCATTTCAGAAAGCATTCATTCACTTTTATCTTGTAATACCTTTGAAATAGTAATAGAAATAGAGGTTTTTAGGGAGAAGGGAGCTGGACATACATCGAGAGTCGGGAAATCGTCGTTGATGTCGTTCCAAATCGAATCTTCCATTGTTCTTCAAGCTACCATGAGTAGCTAAAACCCTCTCTTGTTGGGATTGGTCGTAGTTCACCGAAACAGTATGTATTTTCTTTGATCATGGCATTATATATAATTTATGTTTGAATCATTATTGTTGTTATCTTCGTTTCACCGTTTATTTCATGGATTGAATTGATATTGACAAATACGATTCTAATCTCGATCCAAGATAACAACTATTAAACTCTAAATGCTAGACATAGATTTAGGTTTAATATTCACTTTAAGTATTGAATCTTAATGCTACCGTATTGTTTAATAGACTGAGAAATCATCGATTAAACCATAAGGTGAGAAATCTCAACAAACGTTTAGACATGAACTTTGTTGTGAGCAATACGTGATGATAATGAAACAAGCATAAATTGTGTATAACTGATCCGAGATTTTCATATTGAATCGGTGGATGAAAACCAATTCCCAACAAGTCTTTTCCTCTAAAACTTATCTTTCGTTATTTACGCATTTTTACTTTCCGTAATTTTCAACCAAACAAACTTGAAACTTTAAGCTTAGAACTATAGAAATTGTTGAACGGTTTTGATATCGCTCCAATCCCTGTGGATACGATAAACATAATATACTTACATTTGACTTGTACTTTCTACAACATCAACACTCTTTTCCCCTGCGTGGGAAAGAGTTTTTAACGAGATACCTCACTTTTTTTATAAAATTGCTCTGTCAGAATTATAGGGTATAGCTCTAGGCAAGCATATCATAAGTGGCTCTACAGCAGCTTTTCCATAATAACCAATCTCTACACTTTCTGGAATTTCAAAATACGGCTCAATTACGTTGACATCATCTTTATCTATGTCTCTAAGAATCTAAATGAACCCTTGATGCATCATCTCTTGTAAGTCTCTTCTCACAGTATAGCATTCTTGAGAGTTGATTGAACAAATTCTACAAGCAGCATGATTATGCTCATAATGACTATATTCATACAGAGTGGCGTGCATCTCTACCAACGATCCTCTGATGTGTTCCACACGATAAAACATATACTTTCCAGGACATCCATACACCATGTTCACAGCAGATGCTTCATGAGGAGGCAAAGGATTATTTTGCACATTTGGACCAATATCTCGAAACGAGAGTATTCTAGAATGGACCAATCTCTGAACTTAATTCTTTAGAGGCCAGCAATTCTCTAAGTCATGCCCAGGGGAATTCTGATGAAAAGCACAAGTAGCGTCAGCTCTGTACCACCAAGGGAGCTTCTTTGGAATGGGAGGCGGTGACCTTGTTTGAACCAAATTCTTATGAATCAGAGCAAGGTACAATTCTGTATACGTCATAGGAATGGGATCAAAATTAATTCGAGGATACGGATTGCGTCTTGCTGGCTGTTGATTAGCAGGAGCCACATGAGCAGAATTCCCAACGGGAGTCACTGACGCCACTTGTTGAGGTTGACTTCTCTGATGTGAAGAATTAAAGCTTTTGGAATGTAAATTTATGCCTAAGTTGTATTAAGTTTGGATGGTTTGAAAAGTACAATGTAACTCCTACCTATAATGTTTCTGACACCTAAAATGTCAAGTGGTGTCTGTTGACTTCGTATGAGAGGATGTATGGAAGAATGGAGGAAGTGGAGACCAAGCCAAGCCCATTTTCCAACTGCTTGCAAAATATAAAGGATGGGGTCATCCCTTTGTGGCAAACGCCACCTTCTTAAATTGGGTAGATTTGGTCTTTTTTTCCCGTTAGAACTTGGGATACACCATTCTTCTTATGGCCACCTACATGGCAAACGCCATGATGAACGTTGTGAATGCAAATTACTCCTTTTCTCTGTTTTACATCTGATTTGCTTCGTTTCTTCGCTTAGGCATCTCATATGGCTAAGTACTTGAAATATAAACAAAACACCGGCATAACAATAGAAATAAAAATAAAATAACAATAAGCATGTGTAAGTCGAGTCAAATATGTGATGTGTTTTGGTGTTATCACTTGGTCAAATTTTTCCTTAACTCTTGAGTCACTGCCTCCTTAGCGCTGGTCAAATCAACTTTCAAATCACCCACTGGCCTATTTTTATGGACACGAGCCTTAAGGAACAATTGTTCCATCATCAGGCATAACAGTAGGTGGTTTTCCATCATGTTAGACAATCTACTAATTCTCACAATGATGACAGAGAGTTTTTGGGCACCCTAGCCCAGACAAGCGACTCAACATTATGCTCGCCAACTTCATCTTATGTCTCATATTCGAGGTTGATCGTGACCATGCCTTTTAGAACGAAGGAAGAACCCCTCTGAAACCCCCTAGCTTCATAATTTTGTGGGGTCGGGGTTTAGTAACGACGTGATCAAAGGGGAGGAAAAGTTTCAGCAAAGACACCCATGTTTAGTGTTTATATTTAATTTCATACCCGGCCTCTTCGGGTCGTAAGACGTGTATCAAATAAAGGGAGCAGGATATCAACATCCTGTCTGTCAGAAGGTACTGGGCCAAAATATTTAAAAAGACAATTTTGTGGCTTTAGAGTATCCGCTCGTCACCAGGCTACATCCAAAACAAAGCCTACCATTTTGTGGTGCCCGTCGGTTACAAGAACCTAGAATCATTTGATGTCTACATTGACGCCTCAACCAACAGAATAAAAAATGTTAGAAAAAATGACATTGTATCCTTACCTATGCGTTTATTAGTTAGATACTCTATAAAACTGTTACATAGTGTCGATAATTAATATCCTAATTGTTAAATGTTGCAATCACAAAGAATGTTGTGTGTTCCGTGTAGGATGGACCGAATCAGTTTTTTAAGACATACTTCACGTCTAAGGAGAACTCTTCTAAATGTAGTTGGCGCACTCTCACCCCCACCCCTTCAGATCTAGCCAATTCAAGGGCATTAGGTGGTGGAGCTCATAGACGTCCACCTTGATCCAAGTCATACATCAGGGGCAGGGACGGGGATCCTACCCTTGGTCGAGAAACATAAAGACATGACCATATCTCGCTGGGTCCAGACCCTGCCATGTGGAAAACAAATACATATTAAATCAATGAATGCTAATTACAACAAACAAATACACACTTGTTCAATAAATGCTAACTACACCAAACAAATATACACCGAATCAATGGACACTAAATACAATGGATGATAAATATAGAGAAGAAGAAAATATAAGGAAATATTTTTTCCAATGTGGGACTTTCTTGGCTTTCTCTCTCCTTTCTATTATCTCTAGTGTATTGAGTTAGCCGCCCTTTTCTAGACTCCTTATATTGCATCTTTCAGTTGAATGAAGACATTCGCATTATGATTGTGACTCTATTGGAAATGGAAGTATTTGGACTTGTTTGTCTAGGAAGATTCATTGACTGGGTATGGGTTCCTGACCCTGGCTTCATTGAACTTGGTGTTTGCAGATTCCTTCCTAATTTATCCCTCAAAGTATTTTTGGGGAGCGTACGCTTTGAACCTAAATCGTGGGTCCCATTCTCCTTCCTTGTGATAACCACTATATTTCTCAAGTGCACGGTTGAATCTGGGATTTCCCGCTCCTCTGCCTCTTACCTCGAGGCAGAAGTTTTTATTCATAATTAATGTAAGGTTGTTCCATACTTTATAAATATTTCAAGCTATGGGATTTTTTTAGTCCTAACTTCTCTCGAAACATGTAGTATGGCCTGAGTAGCTTCTCAAATATCCAACATTTTAGACAGTCATATGTGTCTACCACGACTACTGCCACTTTGGTGAAGCAGTCAATGTACTCGTGTATGGTTTCTTTCTTCCCCTAAGTGATCCTATTGAGCACGAACATTGTTCTGGGTTGCCTCTTTTAGGTGGTGAAAGCTTCATATAGACTTTCCAAGAATATATGCTCCTGACTGAGAGGGTCTTGAACCAAATCATTGCATATCCAGTCAAGTTTAGTGCAAAGAGCTTGCACTTTACTGCCTCTTGGGGATGATAAAAATCCAAATGGTTGTCCACGTCTTCGTCACATCTCTCTCTCTCTCTCTCTCTCTCTCTCTCTCTCTCCTTTAAGGCCGAAATACCTCTGGGGGAGTGTAACTACCACTCTCCCCTTCATGGTCGGGGTTGCAGTCATGTGTCTTCGGTGACGACGGTGACTCGACAACCTTAGAATTTTACCTCGTGGAGTCGGTACTCTGATGGAGGTTGGCTTAGGAATGACAACTTGATTTATTTAGGAAACTACCACCCGCACAATGCTATTCTTCATATTGACATGTAGTATGCTCTCTTCAATCCTAAACAGCCTTTCAGCCATGAGTTGCTAATTCTGTTGTTGCACTAGATTGTAAACATTATTCAATAGATCAGTAGCTCATTGCACCCTGAGGTTTGTATGTAACAGCTGATGGTCAACGAGCTTCTTTTATAAGAATCATAGATAGTGGCAGGAGTCTACGCGAAGGTTCGCCTAGAAAAAATTGCTGTGTTGATCCAAAGAGCAAAAGAGTTTGGAATAATCCTTGAATGACTCTCAGCTAAATATGATCATGCTGCGAAGGATTGGACAAAGATGCTACTAAGAATGTATTATCTTTAGTTTTAGGAAGAGGAAACATATCTTTAATAACTTCAGTAGCGGCGACAGCGACTTTCCATTGAACGGCATGGCAAGTGGCTTTAGATATCACTATCACCATGGTTGATGAATATAACAAAGGATCTGTTAGAGAGGAAGTCAAGGTTTGAGAAAAATGATCGAGAAACAAAGATTTGAACTTCTTAGAGAGGAGATTTGGATCTCTAATTTAGAGGAGATTTGAACGTGGAAATATACCAGAATTAGATTTCTATTCTGACAGACGATTCTATTGTTCTGTTGTGGAACCAGAGGTATTGGGTGAATGATGGATTAGTGCTTAATTCCCCTTGGCAGGCACATATTTGTTCTTCTGCTCACACATTATATTAACCATAAATTTAGTTGTTAATTTAATTCGCTATCTATCTACATAGCATGTCTAATAATTTAAAGTTTAGCAAAAATATAAAAAAACACACTACAAATATTTACTTTAATCTATCCATTAAATATTTATTTACATTTTAACTAATTTAAATTTTACTTTTGATGAAAATTTACAATAATTTAAATTTCATGAAAAACACACTACAAATATTTAATTAACAATATCTCAATCCACCTCATAATATTCTTAGGCTCATAATATTTTTAGGCACCTGGCAAAATTTCATTTTTGTCCCCCGCTTTCAGAAGTGTGTCTACGGAAACATTTTTTTTATTTAACATTAAATTGTTCCGTATGTGTATCTACGGAACCGTTTAAACAACGTTAAATAAAAGATCCATAGAAACACCTACGGAACAAATCAACATGAAAAAAAATGTGTCTCTGAAAATACACCTCCGAAAATAGAGGATATTTTTGGAAACACACATGGTACATGAGAAACCTCAAGGGGTGGTGGGATGAGAGATTGTCTTAATTTAATCCATCCATTAAGTTTTACTTACAAATATTCACTCTAAATTTTTCAAAAAATTATGATATTTTTTATTTTATTTAGTACAAATATTGCAACTAACTGGCCACAAACTTTAATTTAATATAAAAAAATTGACATTATTAGATTGAACAAAATCTTCCCAATTCAAATCCAAAATTTCACATATATGTATTTAAAATTTTAATGATTATTATCAATGATAGCACTGTGAGAAGGAAAAGAACAAAGCATTACAAATATAAAAGAGTAGACCGATATAACAATGACAATGTTTGATTTCCTACCATATAAAAAATTTAAAAAGAAAAGGAAAGAACTTAGATACAATGATGTAAAAATCGAGAGTATGGATCATAGTATGATTAATTGACATTGCAAAAAATATTTCACTGCCAATGCATATAAGTTAAATCCTAACTATAGTACAAAGACAAGACTCTAAAATATGCAGAGAGAACCATAACAAAAGCATAACATAAGCACACTAAACCAATAAAATCTTTGCGCACATCCAAATCACACAAACAGTGACACAATTTATAATATCTTTGCAGACTTAATTATATAGCTCAGTTTATCAACATATTCAACTGTTAGACTCTGTCAATAGGGAAAGACAAAGGAACCATTGTTATCTCTAACCAACATAGACGAGTTGCAAATTCACATATAGCAAAGTCTTCACTGCAAATTTTAATACGAAAAAAATTGCATAACCAATA